>NC_133769.1:161079999-161101956 GCF_003597395.2 Chelonoidis abingdonii | reverse complement strand
CTCAACCCCCCCCCCCCGCAAGACAGTTTCTTAGTTCTTCAGATGAATCAAGATCTTAATTCTAGAGCAGACACATTCTGTGTCTATGATCCCTTGGAGAATCTAGAATTGGGGGCTTGGTGCATATGCCACAGGAGACTGGTCTCCGCTAGAGGGGAAAGGGAAATAGGAGAGGATACTGCTCCCTCATCGGTGAGCTGGTGTCATGGTATAATTCCCCAATCTGAACTTAGAGTCCAAAAGATGGTGTACCAGCATGAATTCCCCTAGCTTAATTACCAGCTTAGATCTTGTATCGCTGCCACCAGTCAGGACTTGGAGTGCCTGATACACTCTGGTCCCCCAAAACTCCCTGGGACCCCAGACCCAGACCCCTGGATCTTAACACAAGGAAAGTAAACCCTTTCCCTCACCAGTGCCTCTCTAGGCTTTCCTCCCTGGGTTTACCCTGGAAGATCACTGTGATTCAAACTCCTTGAATCTTAAAAGGGAGAAATGTCCCTTACCCCTCCCGTTTCCCCTCACACCAGAGGCAATACAGTATCAAGCTCCTGGAATCTAAAACACAGAGGAAATTTACCTTCCCCTCTCCAGCTTCTCTCCCTTCTTCCCCACCAGTTCCCTGATGAGTACAGACTCAGTTTCTTTGAGCCTTAACAAGGGGGAAAATTAATTAGTCTTTTAAAGAGAAAAACTTTTTATAAAAGAAGAGAGTAAAGATAATCACTGTAAATTTCAAGATGGAATATTACAGGGTCTTTCAAGCTATATAGAAACTAGAGAGAAGCCTCCTCCAAACAGAAATACAATTTAAAATGCTCCAAGCAAATACAAACATAAAAACTCTACCAGCCAAATACAACATTTTCAAATAAGAAACAATTAAAAGACTATACCACCTTTCAACCTTTGTACTACTTAATTTAAACAGAAAATTAGAGAGCCTGTAGGTACATGTGGTCCTCTCAGAACCAGAGAGAACAACAGACAAAGAACAAAGAACACACCCAAGCTTCCCTCCACCCAGATTTGAAGTGTCTTGTCTCCTGATTGGGTCCTCTGGTCAGGTGTTGTTTGTTAACCTTTACAGGTGAAAGAGCCATTAACCCTTAGCTATCTGTTTATGACAGCTGACTCAGGGGAGCAGCAAGAGAGAAGCAAGAAGAGCAGGGTTCCATTGTGCCTATGCCATTAAGGCTGCCAGGATAGCATTAAAGTAATTACAATTAAGGACCGCCTATGAACATGGCTCTCGCACAAGGAACTTTTGCAGGAAATATCAGGTTCCAGTTAGGGGTGTGATTTCTTTTTTTAAAATGAATTTGTATAACCAGCAAAGCCGTAATCTGGACACAGTTATAAACCAACAAAAAGGTCCTTTTTGTTTCTTTTTGTTCAGGGATCACTGAGTAATAGAGCTAGTATTGGGTTTGCAATGTGCATTCAAACGTGTTTAAATTGGACAGGGGTGTAATGTAGGGAGCGAGACTGAGGCTCGTAACTCAACACAAGTTTAATAATGTATAGTCACAACTGCCTAATCTAACAAAGCTATTAACAATGTGTTAATAATCCCCTCCAAATCCTAGTCTAGTCAGGCATGTAAGCAACAAGATCCTTACCTCAGTCTGCAGAAATAATATTACCATAATGGGTTTAATGTCCAAAACTCAGTCAGCTACCTGAGGGCCGTGCAAGGAAGTTTCCTGCACTAGCGAAACTTCCACTTGCCGCCCCGCCAGGCAGCCCTGCAGCAGCTTCCCGCTCCCCCACCGCTCCGTACCGCCCTGAGAGTGTGCCCCCGCCCAGTGGGCAGCTCCCCACCTGCCTGGCCCAGGGAGCCTGCGGTACTCGCCCTAACCAGCTCACCTCTGCTCCATGTCCTCCCAAGGCACGCTGTCCTGCTCTAATTCTCCGCCTCCCAGGCTTGCAGCACCAAACACTGATTGATCGCTGGCAAAACGGCTGAGAGGCGGGAGGCAGTGAAGCAGCGACTGCGCAGTGGAACCTCCAGGGCTGCTGGTGGCGGCAACTGACTTCAGGGGAACCCCTGGGTTGCAAGCCTGCCGGTGGGTGGCGTGGCTGACCCAGGGGACCTGGGCTGCTGGTGGACGGCGCTGACCCAGGGGAGCCCTGGCTGCGCGGTGGCCAGCTCAGAACTCCCTCTCCCTCAAGTGGCAGCTGAAATGCTTAAAAAAAAATTGGGGGGCACCGCTTTTCTGGCGTCCCACCAAATTCTTAGCGCCTCTAGGCCAACCGGCCTAGTCCGCCTAAAGTGGTAGCACCGACCCTGCTGGGGATGGCAAATCGGAGTCGCCTTTTCATGGAAGTGCCTGTTTGACTCTGACAGTTAATGTTCGTTGAGTCCTTTGCTCTCCCAAAGTCCGCTGGGTGCAGGAGTGGCGGCCAGGGTTTTTCGTTTTGGCGCCCGATGGCAGAGGTCCTTCCGTGCTCCGCCGGGTCGTTGGTGCTATATTCTGGCAGGGGGAGGTCTATCCGGCGGCTTACCGTTGTCTTCGGCAGGCTTTGGGTGGCGGGTCCGGAGTGAGTGGAAGACCCGCCGCGAATTTGCCGACGATCGACCCGGAGGTGCGGAAGTACCGGCCACCGCCGCCATAATTGCTGCCAGGGTGGCAAAATGCCGGCCCCTCCAAAATCCTATGCACCCCTAGCGACCGCCTACAGTCGCCTAACTGCAGCCGCGTTGGCCCTGCCCCTACCTGGGGTTTTCCTTTCTTCTTAAAGAAAAAAATTTAGGGCTGGGCTTCCTCTATTTTTTGGAAGATTGTCAGAAACATTTTGGTTTCCAAGTTATCTCTAATTCTAATCTTTTATGAAATGTCCTATTGGAAATTTGAAAAAAATGTAGACATCTCTGTATATGGGTCGAAAACAGCAAGGAGGGGAAGTTCTTGCGGAAAATTGTTTTATTTTTTTATTCCTTTCCAGTTTCCATTGAAACTTCAAAAATTAAAAAAAATGTTTGAACATTCTCTGTTCTTGGAGTTGTCTTTGTTTCAGGAATTTTCTTGGAAAGGCCTCCCTGTCTTAAACCTTGGCCTCTCTTCCAAAGTCTTATGAACTCTCCCAGTTTTTACCCCTGAAAGTTGGAGCTAATGAACTTCACCTGCACTGGTTGCTGGAGGGTCAGTCAGAACCGTCTCTGCATCATCATGTTGGAGTTCATGTGGCAATCATGTCACAGTGGTGGAATCAATGGTCAAGCGGAGGTGGAACAATTAATTTTAGGAACTGTACCCTGTAGGATGGCCTGTTCTTTCCTGTTTGGATTAAAGGAGTCAGACAAAGCTGTGTAGCATGTCAAATCCGGATTGGATTTGTTCTGTACAGCTGCTTCGTTAGTTCAATAATTTACTCGTAAACCACTAAAGATATCAATCTCTTGTATTTTTTAAAACGCCATCTATCTCCCCATACATCTGCCCAAACACACATGGGCAGGTTTATGAAAGATAGTATGGGACCCAGAGATAATGATGGTTTCAGTTCATCTCAGAAAAGCTCCAGGTAATGAACTAAGGAAACATAGTGGTCCATTCAGCCAATATCAGTGAAATCACATGTCTTGTGATGGATTGCAACAACTCTGTGATAAAGTGCGGCGGGCTGAGGTCGCTCATAATGCAAATGATGAAGTCCAAATCCTATTTTCCCCTCCCTTGGCGTAAGTGTTGCAGCGGGGCAGGGATATAAAAGTAGCCTGAGCAGACTATCCTTGTGTTATTTGTATGTACAGTCACTTCCACTATAGATATAATAAATCATAATAATCATGGTTTTAAACCCAACCTTTTGGTTTTGTGTTAATTAAATCTATTATTCCTACACAGCAAGTTAGGACTGCTTTAGCATGACAGATGTTTACCTAAAATGTACTACAAAAAATATAGTTAAAGTTTTGTATTTCAGATGAGACTTTTGTTGCTGATTTTCAAATTTTAAGCCTTCTCTTGTATTTACAATCAAAACTTTTCAACACTGTGCTGGTGCATGAGAAGTAGATTGTGAAACAGACCAAGCTCTCGTCATCGACCAAATGGAAAACATGAACAAAGAGTCAGAATACAGAAAAGCAAATAAGGTTTCTAAACTTCTGTGTTTTAATAATCTAACACTCATAATCTAATTAGCAAGACTGGGGGACAAATAGGTTAAAAAATAGGTTAAATATTATAGCAGTGTCCTTTAAGGAAGACCAATCTCCTCGTGACAATTTTAATGAGTCAGTCTTCGCTTCTCGGCATTCATGGTATCAGGTTACCAACATACAGACAGACAATGCTCACTCTGTGATAGAGGGTGAGACAACAATGTCTAGTTGTGTGAGCACCTTATGTAAGTGCTCTCTCTTCAGAAGCAGAATCCAATTATGAAGCATTCTGCACAGCTTCATTGTATCCATATTAAACTGACAGGCAGGAACAGCCCACATCAGACAGCTTCAGTTCCCCAGCTGAACTGTCCACCCAGGCAGCCTCTCCCTCAGATGTCTAACCCTTCTTCCCTCTAAGGCAATGGTGGGCAACTTGCGACCCGTCAGGATAATCCACTGGCAAGCCGCAAGACAGTTTGTTTACATTGACTGTCCACAGGCATGGCCGCCCACAGCTCCCAGTGGCCGGAAACAAACTGTCTCACAGCCCGCCAGTGGATTACCCCGATGGGCCATGTGCAGCCCACAGGTTGCCCACCACTGCTCTAAGGCAGAACTATATGAAAACCTACCAGCTGACTGATAAAGTACGATCCTTACTCAAAACCTACTCGGCTGAAATTCCCAACTAAATCATTCCTATTTAACTCCCCAGTCCAGATTCTGATTCCAAGTCCAGTTTCTGATTCCAGGGTTGTGGCAAAAGCCTCTCTAATAATTACTGTCATGGTTACTTCTTTATATAGGAACATACAAGGTGTTGGATGATGGTAGGTCAGTAGCAACCACCTAATAAGTCCTTGCCTCAAAATGCTTACAAAGTAGATACAAAATTGTGCAACTGATGAGCAATAGATTAAGTTGTAAGTGCCATAGGTTAAGTAGTTTACATCATCTGAAAAGGTCAAGAAGGTATAGGAGGCAGTGAAGGGGTTGCTTGCTTAGAAGTGGAATGAAACCAAAAACCTACCTTGATGCAAAGCTTCAGTCATTATAGCCGGAAATGGTACCATTGCCTTTTGAAACTTTGCATTATAAAAACTTGTTTTCAGCTGTTTATAAACTCTGCCAAACTTTAACTATTTCAGCTGAAATTTCCAGTGCTGTGTGTCTACCTCTGGCTGAAGAGTGCTTAATTTGTAATGAAAGAGGTGCAGGGGCTCAAGCAATTTTTTTACTTGCATAACTGACGCAGCAAGCTCAGAGGTGCTGGGGCTATGAATTGTTAAGCCTAAAGGTGTCAGGGCTCAGTCCTGGCTAGCCCTGGCACAAATTAAGCACTGGTTGAGTTCTATACATTTAAAATTTCAGCCAAAATGGTTCTATTGTTTGAGAATGACAGTAAGAAAAAATGTTCTGCTCCTATATAAAATTATTAGAGAATTATTTTTTGGAAAGCTCTAGCACATCCATGAACAGGATCATGGACTTGAAATCTGGCTGTGGAGTGACCCTCATGTCAGGGATGTGCCTTTTGCTGTCCCTGTGAAAATCCACCCAATTTTTGGCCAATTTACAAGCCTTGGAAAAATTGCAGTTTGCACATGCTCAGTAAAGATTTGCTGGATGATTCCGGTTTATTTCCCCAAAGATGCCATCCACACTGAGCATGCTCCAGCTCGGGGCTGAACAGGATTTTCCCTGTAATTGCAGCCCTGGGCTATTAAGGGCAATGCCAGAGGCAGGTGCTGGAACTGAGAGCAGGGAGCCTCTCTCTCCCCTATACTTTCAATGCCCCTTCATCCCCACACTGGGCCCAGGCCATGAGGAGGACACTACCAGAATCAAACGGCGAGGGGACAAAAGCCAGAACTGATGGGAATGGGAGAAGTACATTAGGACAAGGAGACTATATGGCACGGAAGAGAATAGGACTGGAGGCTGGGACTGAGGAGGAAAGGGGGAAGGAAACTGGTACTGGGAGTTGCAGGGCAGTTATGAAACTGCCTGGGCAAGGAGACTGGACAAAAAGACTAGGACCTGTGTGAGAACAGCACTACCATTGGCTGAGGAAGTTGAGGCAGATTGGGAGCCAGGGGAGGGGGAATGTGGGCATGGGGTAATTGGAGGCTGGGGGAGACACACATATTAAATGAGGAACTCGAATGGCTGGGCCAAGGAAACTAGGGCTAGGATGACGATGGGAACTGGGAGTATAGGAGGCAGACTGGAAGTGGGAAGGCGAATCCAGAGGGGGAGACTAGGACTGGCTGGGCACGGTGACTGGACCTGGAATGAGAAGCCTGAGGAGTGGAGATCGGGACTGACCGGGCAAGAAGAATGGGCAGGAATGAGAGCCAGTGGAAAGGAAGACACAGAACTGGGAAAGGGACAGGTCAGAGGAGAAGTGAAGAAGCGTTCAAGTGTGGAGAAAAAGGGCAGAACAATCTGTGCTCACTAGAGCACGCTCCCCTCTAGAGCCCAGAATGGAATCCAGGATTCCTATGAGTTTCTCTGTTAGTGGCAGAGAACTGTGTGGTAAGGGTGCCAACCATGCTGATGAACCGTGTGAGTATCAATATGATGCCACATGATGGAATTTCCTTTTTTTTTGTTTGCTTTTTTTAAAAAACAAGGAAATTACACACACAAAAAAT
Source organism: Chelonoidis abingdonii (assembly GCF_003597395.2). NCBI lineage: Eukaryota > Metazoa > Chordata > Testudines > Testudinidae > Chelonoidis > Chelonoidis abingdonii. Next base: position 161,095,185 of record NC_133769.1, on the reverse strand, counting down.
ACGTTAAAATACTACTATTAAGGTTGCAAAAAGCACACAAAATTAGGGAATTCCTCTATTGAGATAGCCTGTGCAGAACTCCTGCCTCATTCAGTGCACATGAATAGACCAGTTCTGGGGATGAATCAGGACTGTGTAACGAAAGAGACCATTGTCTTCAGGAACCCTGCCTCATTTGGTGCAGAAGTTGGAAGGTATGCAGTGATGAGGCAAGGGATTGCAGGAAGAGAATGGATTCTATTCCTGCCTCTGCCACAGAGTGTATGTGATTCTGAGCAAGTCATGTAAAACAAGCTTTTCATAATTGTGTGTTCCTCATTTTCTGGGTGCCTGACTTAACAGCCTGGGATCTGATCTGCAGAAGGGCTGAGAACTCAGAACTGCAAGTGACATCAATGAGAGCTCTGCTTTGAACATATAAAGTGCTATAGAATGCTAAATACTCTGAAAAATCAGGTTTCCAGGCATCTCAAATTGGACACACAAAAAACACGGTTACTCACCTTTGTAACTGTTGTTCTTCGAGATGTGTTGCTCATATCCATTCCAGTAGGTGTACGCGCCGCGCGTGCACGTTCGTCGGAGAACTTTTACCCTAGCAACTCCAGCGGGCCGGCGGCAGGCCGCCCCCTAGAGTGGTGCCGCCATGGCGGGTGATATATACCGCCGCCGGCCCGCTCCTCAGTTCCTTCTTGCCGGCGACTCCGCAGTGGGGAAGGAGGGCGGTGTGGAATGGATATGAGCAACACATCGTCGAAGAACAACAGTTACAAAGGGTGAGTAACGTGTTTTCTTCTTCGAGTGCTTGCTCCAATATCCATGTCCAGTAGGTGATTCCAAGCCTTACCTAGGCGGTGGGGTCGGAGTCAGAGGTCACTGTGCGCACACAGCAGAGCCGAAGGCCGCCATCATCTCCGGACTGCTGGACGGAGGCATAAGGTAGCAAAGGTGTGCACTGAGACCAGGTGTCGCTGCCCTGCAGATCTCCTGGATAGGCACTCGTGCGAGGAACGCTGCCGATGAAGCCTGGGCTCTGTAGAGTGCGCCGTTACTCTGCCCGGAAGAAGATGGCCAGGTCGTAACAGGTCCGTATAAAGGACCGTTACCCATGAGGAAATCCTCTGGAGAGGAACTGGTAACCCTAACTCGTTCCGGACGGCAACAAGAGTTGGGCGGACTTAAGAATGGTTTGGTTCGCTGTATGTAAAGGCGAGCGCTCTGCGCACGTTAAGGAGTGTAACTGCTGGTCCTTATGAGACAAGTGCGGTTTGGGAAGAAGACAGGCAGGAATATGTCGTGGTTGACATGAAAGGCCGAGACGACCTTGGGAAGAATGCGGGTGTGCGGCCTCAGTTGCACCTGTCCGATGGAACACCGTATAACGGGGATCCACAACGAGGGCGCGCAGCTCCGACACGCACCGAGCAGAAGTGATCGCCACTAGGAATGCCGTCTTCCAAGACAAGTAAAGAAGGGAACACGTAGCCAGCGGCTCAAACGGGGGAGACATGAGAGGGATAGCACCAGGTTGAGATCCCAGGAGGGGGCTGGGGGCGGACCTGCGGTAAGGCGTTCAGCCCTTTGAGGAATCTGGAAACCATTGGGTGTGAGAAGACCGAGCTGTCTTCACCCCTGGGTGAAAAGTGGAGATGGCGCTAAGTGAACGCGGAGAGAGGACAGTGCCAGGCCCTGCTCCTTGAGCGACCAAAGATAATCTAGAATGACGGTATGGAGACATCGGTGGGAGCAAGCGCTTTTCCGCGCACCAGCATGTAAACCCCTTCCACTTGGCTACGTATGTCGCCCTGGTGGAGGTTTTCTACTTCCAGAAGGAGCTGTCTCACTGGGGAAGAGCAATGTAATTCGGACGAGTTAGCCACTCAGGAGCCACGCCGAGAGTGCAGCGACGGAAGGTCCGGGTGACAAAGGCGGCCGTGGTCCTGTGAGATCAATCCAGGTGAAGAGGCAGGGGAACCGGGTCGACCACTGACAGGTCCAGCAACAGAGAGTAACCAATGCTGGCAGGCCCATGCCGGAGCGATCAAAATCAAGTGGGCCGTCCCTGCGCGCTTCAGAAGACCTTGGGACCAATCGGGAATGGGCGGGAACGACATAGAAAGGTGCGTTGTCCAGGGAATTAGAAAGGCGTCCGCTATCGAGCCCGGCTCGCGCCCTGGAAAGAGCAGAACATCGGGCACTTCCTGTTCCTGCGCATTGCAAAGAGGTCCACGCGGGGATGCCCCCACTGCCGGAAGAGAGCAAGGGCGACGTCCGGCGAAGGGACCAATTTGGGAGCTGAAGGACCGGCGTAGACGGTCCTCCAGGGTATTGCGAGCCCGGGCAGTAGGAAGCAATCAGGTGACCGAGTGGGCTATGCAAAATTCCACAGTATCGTTGCTTCCTGAGAGAGAAGAGGAGATTTCGGTTCCGCCTTGCTTGTTCACGTAGTAAACTGCTGTTGTGTTGTCGATAAAGACTGAGACACAGCGGCCCTGGATCTGACGACGAAACGCGAGACAAGCCAGGCGCGACAGCTCTCAACTCCCGGACGTTGATATGTAGGCAAGCTCGGGAGGAGACCAGCGCCCCCTGGGTCCGGAGGGTCCCCAGGTGAGCCCCCATCCCAATCGGACGCATCTGTCGCGTCAGGGACAGCGAGGGCTGGGGCTGATGAAATGGAAGCCCGCACATACGACGGACTGATCTAGCCACCATTGGGAGGACAAGGAGGATGCCTTGTGTGAATCGTGACCACCTTGTCCAAGGTGCGCGCCTCACCGAACGCGAGCCGAGGGATGAGCCAGGATTGTAGGGGCCGAAGGCGGAGTCGGGCGTGCGCCATGACGAAAGTGCAGGCTGCCATGTGCCCAAAACAGCATCAGGCAATGTGCGCAGGAGGTCAGAGGTGCCGACTGTAGCCCACCGATGATGGCTGACAGCGTCTGGAACCGTGCTGGGAGGAAGGACCGCCCGGGCTTATGGTGGAGTCCAGAACGGCTCCGATGAACTCTATCCTATGAGTAGGGGATAGAGTGGACTTCTCCACATTTGAGTCGTAGCCCGAGGTGGAAAAGAAAAGGTGGCTGACCACCCGGACGTGTTCCTGGACTCGATCCTGCGAAGGCCCCGCGATAAGCCAGTCGTCGAGGGTAGAGGGAATACGTGCACCCGACTGCGGGGAGTACGAGGCGACGACTACGGCCATGCACTTGGTGAACACTCTCGGGGCCGTGGAGAGTCCCGAACGGAAGGACCGTGACATTGATAGTGGCCTGCCGCCGACAATGAAGTGGAGGAATCTGCGATGGGGCGGAAAGATGGAGATATGGAAATAGGCATCCTGCATGTCGAGGGCGGCGTACCAGTCTCCGGATCCAAGGAAGGATAAGGGTCCCCCCAAGGAAACCATGCGGACTTCAACTTGAGTAGGTATCGTTGAGTCCGCGAGATCGAGGATGGGTCGGAGACCTCCTTGCTTTTGGGATCAGAAAGTAACGGAGTAGAACCCCTTTCCCGTTCGCGTCCTCCGGCACCCCTCCACGGCTCCTTGTCGAGGAGCGTTGCAACCTCTTGCAGGAGGATTTGCTCGTGAGAGGGTCCTGAGAGGGACGAGGAAGGAGGGCGAGGGAGGGCGGGCACGAAGCAAACTGCAGGGTTGGTACCCAAGCCGCAGCGTGCCGAGGAACCAACGGTCCGTAGTAAGTTGGTGGCATGCGGGAGGAAGAACGAGAGACGGTTGGAAAAGGGAGGGGATGGATCCATGGAAAGAACTTGGTACAGCGCCCCAGGCGCACCTTCAAAAGGACGGCTTCGGACCAGAGGATGGCTTGGAGGGGACCTTGAGTTTGGCCCCATGAGTTGCCAGAATGTCGTCGCCTGCCGCTATCTGTTACGTCTCCTGGCAAAGTCGCTGCTTTGTCTGGGCTGCGGAAGGGCCTGCGCTGTTGTTTGCGGTCTGAACGGACGACGCTGCGTTACAGGCGTGTGCATCCCGAGGGCACGCATAATGACCCTATCGTCCTTAAGACTTTGCAGGCGCGGGTCTGTCTTTTCAGAAAATAGGCCCTGGCCCTCGACGGAAGTCCTGTATTGTGCTCTGGAGTTCTGAGGGAGACAGAGACCTGTAGCCAGGAGATGCGGCGCATAGTGACTCCGGAGGCGATGTCCGAGCGGCCGAGTCAGCGGCGTCTAAAACGCCTGCCAGTGCAGTGCGTGCGACCCTTCTGCCTTCCGTCCAGGAGGGCGGTGAACTCTTGCCGAGCGGTCTTGTGGGAAGAAGCCCTAAATTTAACAGCCGCTTCCCAGGTATTATAGTTGCGTAGTGGCTGAGTAAGGCTTGTTGGTTTGAAACCCGCAGCTGCAACGCTCCGGCGAATAGACCTTACGGCCGAGCAGGTCCGATCGCCGCGCTCCCGAGACTTCGGAGCCGGAGCTTCTTGTCCATGTCGCTCCTCTCGTTTACAGATTGTACGACGGAAGGGGGGGGGGGGAAACGGGGGCTTTTTTGGATGGACGTATAGATATTCATATCCCTTCGAGGGAACCATATACTTGCGCTCCACACCCGAGCAGCGGGGAATGGAGGCCGGAGACTGCCAGATGGTAGTGGCGTTCGCCTGTAGTTGGTTTTTTATAAGAGAGAGATATTGCAAGCCCACTCGGTCACCGATTGCTTCCTACTTGCCCGGGCTCGCAATACCCTGGAGGACCGTCTCAGCCGGTCCTTCAGCTCCCACGAATGGTCCCTTCGCCCGGACGTCGCCCTTGCCTCTTCCGGCAGTGGGGGCATCCCCGCGTGGACCTCTTTGCAATGCGCAGGAACAGGAAGTGCCCGATGTTCTGCTCTTTCCAGGGCCGCGAGCCGGGCTCGATAGCGGACGCCTTTCTAATCCCTGGACAACGCACCTTTCATGCGTTCCCCCCATCCCGTTGGTCCACAAGGTCCTTCTGAAGCGCGCAGGGCGGGCCACTTGATTTTGATCGCTCCGGCATGGGCCTGCCAGCATGGTACTCTCTTGCTGGACCTGCAGTGGTCGACCCGGTTCCTGCCTTTCACCTGGATCTGATCTCACAGGACCACGGCCGCCTTTGTCACCCGGACCTCCAGTCGCTGCACTCTCGGCGTGGCTCCTGAGTGGCTAACCGGTCCGAATTACATGCTCTTCCCCAGTGAACAGCTCCTTCTGGAAGTAGAAAACCATCCACCAGGGCGACATACGTAGCCAAGTGGAGGGGATTTACATGCTGGTGCGCGGAAAAGCGCTTGCATCCCACCGATCTCAATACCGTCATTCTAGATTATCTTTGGTCGCTCAAGGAGCAGGGCCTGGCACTGTCCTCTCTCCGCGTTCACTTAGCGGCCATCTCCACTTTTCACCCAGGGAGTGAAGACAGCTCGTCTCTCACACCCAATGGTTTCCAGATCCTCAAAGGGCTGGAACGCCTTTACCCGCAGGTCCGCCCAGCCCCTCCTGGGATCTCAACCTGGTGCTTACCCGTCTCATGTCTCCCCCGTTTGAGCCGCTGGCTACGTGTTCCCTTCTTTACTTGTCTTGGAAGACGGCATTCCTAGTGGCGATCACTTCTGCTCGGTGCGTGTCGGACGCTGCGCGCCCTCGTTGTGGATCCCCCGTATACGTGTTCCATTCGGGACAAGGTGCAACTGAGGCCGCACCCCGCATCTTCCAAGGTCGTCTCGGCCTTTCATGCAACCAAGACATATTCCTGCCTGTCTCTTCCCAAACCGCACTTGTCTCATAAGGACCAGCAGTTACACTCCTTAGACGTGCGCAGAGCGCTCGCCTTTTACATACACGAACCAAACCATTCTGTAAGTCCGCCCAACCTTTGTGCCGTCGCGGAACGAGTTAGAGGTTACCAGTTCCTCTCAGAGGATTTCCTCAGGGTAACGTCCTGTATACGGACCTTTAACGCTGGCCCATCTTCTTCCGGGCAGAGTAACGGCGCACTCTACAGAGCCCAGCTTCATCGGCACGTTCCTCGCACGAGTGCCTATCCAGGATCTGCAGGGCAGCGACCGGGTCCTCAGTGCACACCTTGCTACCTCATTATGCCTCGTCCAGCATCCAGGATGATGCGGCCTTCGGCTCTGCGTGTGCGCACAGTGACCTCTGACTCCGACCCCACCGCCTAGGTAAGGCTTGGAATCACCTACACTGGAATGGATATGACAAGCACTCGAAGAAGAAAACACGTTACTCACCCTTTGTAACTGTTGTTCTTCGAGATGTGTTGCTCATATCCATCCACACCCTCCTCTCCCACTGTCGGAGTCGCCGGCAAGAAGGAACTGAGAGCGGGCGGGCCGGCAGGGTATATCACCCCGCCATGGGCACCACTAGAGGGCGGCCGCCGGCAAGAAGGAACTGAGGAGCGGGCGGGCCGGCAGGGGTATATATCACCCGCCATGGCGGCGCCACTCTAGGGGGCGGCCTGCCGGCCCGCTGGAGTTGCTAGGGTAAAAGTTCTCCGACGAACGTGCACGCGCGGCGCGTACACCTACTGGAATGGATATGAGCAACACATCTCGAAGAAGAATTAGAGGATCCTGTTGACCTTAATCTCTCTGTGCCTCAGTTCCCCATTTGTAAAATGGGGATAATATTCCCTTACCTCACAGTGGTGCTGTGAAGACAATTAATGCTTGTGAAGTAAAACTCTAGTGATAATAGTACAGTGATGAATACCATATAAAAGCCCCTGGGGAAATTAATAATTACGTCTTCAGAGCAGGGTGTGTACAGCATGCAGGATAAGATATGGGGCCACATACTAAACAATGCGGAGAAAACAACATATTGAATACCCTCCCATTGCGGGCACTCAAAGAGACAGGGGCCTGTTGAAAAAATAGGATGTGATCATGTAATTAAAGACTCAATCATAGTACATATGCAGAAGGGGGCAGACAACCTTAATTCTGGCAGTTCCTATCCTTGGAGCACTTATTTTTTAATGGGGGGTGTGTGTGCGTGTGTGAAAAATATACAGAGAGAGAGTGTAGATTTGATATAATGTTTTGAGCTGCTCATAAGATATTTTCCAAGAAGCCACCACCTGCCATTTCAGCAGTGGGAAGAGTGGAAGCACTGGAGAAGCAAAGGGGTATAGGATGAAGCGGGGAAGAAAAGTAAGTGTGGAGGCTCGGGGTAGTCCAGGTAGGAATAAGGGGGATGTTTGTGGGAAGAAAAGGAAATTTATCCATCTGGGAAGGGTCTCAAAATGTTGTTAGATCCAGGCCCTGCTTCAGAGTCCATATTCCTGAATTTGAGGTGGAGGCTCTTTAAAACAAAAGCAGCTGGTCATGCTCCCTCTGCTGCCCTATCTTGATGTTGCTGCTGGCTGCTTTTGCCTGAGGGCTCCCAAACCCAACCTTTTATATATAAAAAGATTGGGTTATATATATAATTTTTACACACACACAGACACACACACACACACAATTGTGGAGGGGGAGGTTGTGACATTTTCATTCATTGTGAATATCAATTTGCTGAAGAGCAAAGGTTGTTCATCATTTGTACATCATAGTACTTAGTTCTTATACAGTATGATCAGTTCACAGATGAGGACACTGAGACACAAGTACATGATGGGACTTGCTAGGTTAGTGGCAGAGATGGGAACATAATCCAGGTCTCCTAATCCCAGGTCAGTGCCTTGTCTGCTCAACCATGCTGCTGTCCACGCTAGCACCATATAGACAAGTTAAAAACATGCCTGGAAGTCATCGCCATCAATTTCCATGGAGTCAGGATTTCACACATAGTCCCTGGCTGATACATACAGATGTTGTTCTTTAGTGGATATAGGATTCACTACTATTGCTAACTCTTTCAGGTCAAGCCTGCATCTGTGAAGGTGAAGGAACAGGATTCCAGTCCTAGAGTTGTATGTGAGTTATAGAGACACTGTGTCCGTAGGGCTTCAGATCATGGATTTGATACACCAAGTTTACAGACTAGAATCAGCTGGGAAAGAAAGAACTCCCCCCCGCCCCCTCACCAACATGACAGGGACAGCATAAGCCAGTACTGCAGCTGCAGTCTGAAACCACAGGAAGGCTGAAATGGAGACTGCATATAGATGTCATGCTTGAAATTAAAATAGCTGAAATGACATTGCAAAGGGATGGGATATACATGCCTGTTGATAGGCATCCTTTCATAGGCTATTCATATTGTTCCACATTTTCATGCACAGATTGAGGACCGGGGCATCTCAAGACCCCTTCATGCATAATAAATAGGCAAGGAACAAACTGAAACCTGGCATAAGAGGGTGCAAGTCCACTGACTTCAATGCAGCCCCTTTTACATCAGGACTGAAACTAAAAAATAGCCTCACCTGCACTCCCATAACTTCCCATTGCAAGCATGGTTACTGGGATGTTGAGCAGTGTTTTCATTGTTATTTTAGTGCTAGTAGCAAACTAACAAGAGAGGAAGGCTCTCTGGTTGTTGTGTGTCATGAGGTGGGACCGTATGGATCCAAGAATCGATAATGCTATGCATGTGGAAGCTTAGAAAATGCCCTGGGTCAGTAATGATTGAAAGTTATCATCTCAAGACTACACACACTGTAAAGACAGCATATGAATGAGAGTTTGTTACTAACCCTGAAGTTTGTGTAGCTTATTTGGGAATCTATTTCAATTCTAGATTCCAACAAGTGCAGTATCTATATCATCAGTGCCAGCTGTCAATCACCACTGACGTTCAGTTATCAATTAATAAACCACACATCTTTACGTACAGAACAATGTCATGTCCTAAACTGAATAACCTAAATTCCTGTGTCAAAACATAAGTACAATAATTCCTCACTCAACGTTGTAGTTATGTTCCTGAAAAATGCAACTTTAAGTGAAACGATGTTAAACGAATCCAATTTTCCCATAAGATTTAATGTAAATGCAGGGGGTTAGGTTCCAAGGAAATTTGGGGGGGGCAGACAAAAGGCATTATATACTGTACAGTACTGTACTGTGATTGGGAAGTGCCCCTGCCTTACCCCACACAGGCATAGCTCACTGCAGGCAAGGATGCTAGGAAGCACCTCTGCAGCAGCAGTGGCAGCTTCTCTGGAGAAGAACAGGCACTGACTTTGCCAGGGGGATACTCCAGGCCTGCCTATTCCTCTCCCTGCTCCACTCCAGGCCCACCTCTTCCCACCCCACTCCACCTCCTCTCCAGAGCACACCACATCCCCACTGCTTCCATGCCCCCCAGACAGTCCTAAGTGCTGCCAAACAGTTGTTTGGCAGCATGGAAGGGCTAGGAGGGAGGGGGAAGAGTGGGGAAGCACTGCATCTCCGCTCCTCCCCCTCCCTCCCAGAAAGTCCTAAGCACTGGGAGGGAAGTGCTGGGAGGGAGGGGGAGGAGGCAGAGAAGAGGAACTTATCCAATGCTCCCTTGTAAAGTCCCTGCTCTTCCACAGAATCTTACAAACAGTGGACAGAGCAGGCAACCAAACAACATTATAAGGGAGCATTGCACAACTTTAAATGAGCATGTTCCCTAATTGAGCAGCGACGTAATCTTGAAACGATGTTAAGTGAGGAGTTACTGTATAACATATATGCACACTGTCACCTTGTGCTTGCTGGGAGACATAATGGCCAAACAAGAGGGAATGTGTCTGTGCCCCCAAAGATCAACTATCTCAGCACCTTCTGATCACAGAACAACCCTCCTGAAAAACACCACCTCTGTGCCCTTCCCACAGTGTATCTTTTGCACAACAATTAATAATCTGCACCAAAGCATCCTAGAACCCCAAGAGCAAATGACAGGCAGGTAATGAAAGTGTTAAGATACTTGTGATGATTCTGCAAGACATAATGGAAAATAAAATGTGGTGTCTGGTAAGGAAAGTGGTGAGGAGATTTAGTAAGTTAATAAAAAAGAGCTACAGTCCTGAGCCTTAAAATTCCATTTGTCTCTCAGAGACTTCCCTGCCTGCAGGGGGAATTCCAGCAACTAGAACTTAGTTCCTGTAACAGACACTCTGATCTTACACGCAAGTGGATTTTTAAGCCTACAGAACTGTAGTGTGTAGAGAGAGAAAAAAATAGCAACAAAGTAATACAAAGTCAGTGCTGAGCAGGGAAAATAAGACACTGAACTGTGCTCTTAATGGAGAGCTAATGGATGTTAATTAACCACCAATTGACAAAGAACATATTTACTGTAGTTTAACAACTCTGCAACCAGATACAAAACCATTTACACATGTTTAAACCTTAATAAATACATTTGCAGTCATTGGTCGCTTAAGCTGATGTTCAAACTGTCCCCCATAGTAAAGCTCAAGAGATATAGTTGGTTGCAAAAGTTATTGCACATTAATTAAACATTAGTTCCTTACAGAAAACAAATAGGTTGAAGGGAAATGACCATTTCAGTCAATACCAATTCATTACACAGCCATTAAAGGGCTGTATGTAAACACATGGATTCTTCACTGTCTTGCTCCTTGTGCAGCCATTCACACCTGTGAAAAGGGAGTGTGCCTTCTGGGAAGGGAGTGTTCCGTACCTACTTTGCATAGGTGCAAGGCAAGAGAAATGTCAGGCCTGTTCCTCTAGTGTAGGTGATGCTGCAGAAGCAAGTTTCCAGACGTGATATGATTGAGGCGATGGAGACTTGATTAATAGATTTGGACAAGTCATTCCCAGCATAGGGGGCAGGATGAAATAAAGTGTGCGGATGCCCATAAGGGAAGGGGATGAAAACGGTACTGAGGTTCTTTAAATTCTCCCTGTTCTTGTTCCAGTTTGCCCTATGAACCTTGTCTCTTATTTGAGTCCTTTCTCCACTTGTATAGCACCTCCCTCGTTCCTCTTCCTCCATACAATCTCAGTCCGATTGATGTAGGACCCACCTTCCCTGCAACTCTCACTGTCTGATACCACCTTCTTGTATCTCACCACCTCCACCCCACTTCAAGTCTCATCCCTTACTGTTTCTGTTCTACCGAGCTTCTGTATATCACTTACTTCCCAAAGGAGAGCCCTGAGGGTTAGTTAGTCAACCTGTGTTCAATGCTTTGAGATTCTCTGATAGAAAGTGTCTACAGATGGATAAAAGATTATGAATGTTTTATTCTGGGATACAGTTCATAGGCAAGACTCTGGACAGAATCCAGTGATACTCAATTTTATCGTGCATTGTTTTGTGCTCTGCTACTGTTACAGAAACCTCCAGTGGAGGGAGCCCAAAATACCAAACTAAACCTTGACTTCTGAGAAAGGCCATGACTTTAGTTGTCACCTTGTGTTTTGCATGAAAAAAAAAATCTGAGAAGAGAAAAAAGAAATAACCAGCCTTCACCAAATGGAAAAGGTCCACATCAACAGACAAAAGTGTTTTCAGATTGCAGCGCACAGGACAAATGATGGGGAATAGAAAACTCATTACATTAAGAATTATAAAACCTGTTCTTGTCTAATAGCTCAAGCAACACTATCCAGGGTCAGTTATTTATCATGCTCAACAACAAACACATTCACACAAGTCCGCAACTGAAATAAGCTTTACTTAAACTTCCATGGGGTCTGGTAAAGAGAGCTGAATGGCAGCTGCCTATCAGAAATAACAGCACACGAGCTGATGATCTCAAAGCTCTTTGAAAACAACATGGAAGCCTCAAATCTGCCCTATGAGGCAGCACAGCTTTACCTACAATTTTACAGATGGAGAAACTGAGGCATAGAGTAGGGAGGTGGCTTGTCAAGAGCCACATCGTAATTTTTGGTCTGGCTCGGATCACACACCTCACAATACAGATGAGACTATAGCCTTTTGAATCTGACATAGCAATTATACCTCCAGATGATGGATTTGTTACAGACCAACACCAGACACTTGGATTTGAGTTCCTATCTTCCTTGGGATGATCTTGTCTAACTGTGGGGTTGGAGGAGGAATACATTGCCTTCCAGTGACCAACTCACAAAAATAAGAGCAATGCTACTGCTACCAGCCAGCTAAGTGAGATCTCTTTCAGCTCAAATGACAGATTTGTGACTGGGGAGCAGACGGAGTTTGGCTGGGGAGGAGGAAGAAATGTAATGCGTATAGTCGGTGGGTGTTTGTCTCTTGTAGAGCCTGACCCCTCTCTCACTTGTGTGTGAACCTCCCTTTGGTTCTGCGAGAGCACAGGAACTTCCTTTTGGGCAACCAGGAGGGTGCCAGGGATTCTCTCCCTGTGTGAGTGCTATATTGGAATCAAATCTTGCCTGTTGACCCCTGCTGATGCCCCAATACTAACAAGGCACACACACACAAACAGTGGGTGGGCTTTGAATGATTTGTTTTCCAGGAGTACACTGCACACCAAACAAGGTGGCTGGAGAACAAGCAGCTTTAGATCTGATGTACATGGAAGGCATTCAGCTGTTCTGCCACTATGTGGCAAGATTCAGGCGGTACCCGCTGGCCTAAGGTACCAGGGAGGAGCTGTGCCAAGGTGCCCTTTTCCTTGCAGCCATAGGCAAGGATGAATTTGCCCTCCTAGTGGATCTCCTGGCACTCCATTCAATGCATGAGGTCTCTCTCCCATCCCCCAGATGTTTTGCAAATATGCAGGGACCTCTGCAAAAAAGGGCTCCCTGCTGGGGCAATTCATGTTTTCTTCCAGGAAACAGCAACCAGGGGAGTCCTTGTTAGAAACTGCAGCTTCATTAAAATTGGCACCTAGACAGGATTTTCGAATCACTGTGCCAGAAAAACTAGTGCTGGGTATCCAGAGCCCAGGGCCGTATAATAGGCTTTTTAATAGTGCCCTACGATGATGTTACAGATAGGGAAAAGACATTACAAGCTTTGCCATACGTGTTAGTAGGGGCTGGCACCCATTCAATCAGTATCCCAGCAAACATCCTCACAAGAAGCAGAAGTCCTGGCTAGTCATCTTCAACCAGCAAGGCCCAGCAAAATAGCTCTGACAGGTTCTCTTTAATAAATTCAGACATTTAGTATGTCCCAATTATTCTTTCCTGCCCCATGATAGGAGAACCTAGCTCTCAACAAGGTATCTAAAAACAGTGGGTAGAATTGCTGGGATATTCCTCAAATCTTTGCCTGAGCCTGTGGGTGGGTCGTCTTCCCCTCTCCCCCTTACAAAGCATGAAGTCTTGCCAACTGTCATGACAACAAGAAGTCTCATGGCATTTGGTGTTTTCATTAAAGCCCCAGCTCCTGGAAGCATGTGATTATAGGAGAATCTGAGTTTTCATTACCATAAAAAAAATTCTAGCCCTTGTGGTTGTGGAGAAAAGCTTGAAAACATTTTCTCAGTGTATCCTAAAGATTTAAAAAACAGATGGCAAATAAAAGAATGGTGAATGTATATAAAACTAAGATTTTTGGGGAGCCTGCCTCATGATTTTTGAATGCTCTCCAGGGTATTTATATGGTCCCCATCACCATTGTGTTTGAGCACCCGACAATCTTTAATATATTTATCCTCACAACACCCTGTGAGGTAGGGCAGTGATGGTGTCCTCATTTTACAGATGGGAAACAGAGGCAGAGAGCAAGAGACTAAAGAAGTCACTCAGGATCACACAGGAAGCCTTGAACAGAACAGGGACTTGAACCTGAGTGTCCCAAGATCCAGGCTAATGTCCTAACTACTGAATCACCCTGTCTATCTAGCTCTGGCACTGGTAATACTGGGCAAGGATGAACCACTTGTGCCTGATTTTCAGCCCACTTTAATTCTGAGAGTCTGAACGCTGGAAAACTGTGCAGCAGGGAGCAGAGTATGGTGGGAGGGGTGGGGGAAAGGTAAAGACAGTAAGATAAGCAGTTAGAGGAGCAGAAACTTTGAAAGATATGAAGACACTGAAATAAGGAGCAGAGGGAGAAAAAATATGAATGAAAATATAGATGCAGTCCAGATACTCTGTACATAGCAAGGCATCCATTAGCTAATTTTATTTGGGGGGGGGCACTTCTTCCTGTAATCTAAAGCACACGCCCCCTCTCTAGTATGAAAAAAATGTCCATTTCAAAAGTCAATCACCCTTGGAAAATGAATAGGCTGAGGAGGAAAGGAACCTAGTCTGCAAGAGCTCTGAAACCCTGTGAACTCCATCAGGCTTCCATTTCCCTGCCTGGGAGGTCCTCTGCTGCCTGCATTAGGGCTAGGCGCGTGTGTGCGTGTGCATGTGCATGCACACTTCTGCTGGCAGTCTCCTCCCTAACCCCTAGGGGTTTCTGCTTTGCCAGAGGGTATGATGTCTACCTCTGGCTATGTTCTCCTCTCAGGTCTTTGTCTCTCTCTGCTCCTCCCCTAACATACTCCTCTCCCTGCTGGATGGCAGTAGGGTATGTAGAACAAAATGTCTGTCTGCAGGTGCTGAACAGTGATTGATGCTGACAGCAGGCTCACCAGCCCAGAACTCACCTGCTTTGCTTCTGATTAAGTGCACTTTATGTACACTAATTGTTTGTAATGTTCTTCCCTACTCAGTCAGTTATCTCCTTGGCCTCTGGATTTTACCTGAGCTGTTCAGGCTGTGGCAGCAAAGCCAGAACCCTCTGAGCTCACAAAGCAGAAATATGATGATACTGACCAACAGACCAATGATTACTGTTCTTTGTCTTCAAAGTGACTAACAATCATCATATCTGGGACGTGCAGAGCAATGTTCTTAATTGTTGTGCTTTATGTTCCTGCAGCCTGCCTGGACACAAGTAAATTTCATGATCCTTGCTTTACAGATGGGGAAATTGAAACACAGAACCATGGAAATTAAAGTCAACAGGTGCTGAGGGACCTCAGAACCTCAGAGAATTAGGTCATGAGTGACTCACCTGAGACCAAACTGCAAGTCAGTGTCAGAGCTGGGCCAAGAACAACAGAGTTCCTGGTCACAACTGTATGCTTAGACAACTGGTAGCTCATGCCTCAAATCCAGCCAGAGTGCTAAACTTAGAACACAAGAATGGTCTGATCTGGTACAGCCGAAGGTCCATCTAGCCCAGTATCTGTCTACTGATAGTTGCCAATGCCAGGTGCCCCAGAGGGAGTGAACCTAACAGGCAATGATCAAGTTATCTCTGTCCTGCCATCCATCTCCACCCTCTGACAAACAGAGGCTAGGGACACCATTCCTTACCCATCCTGGCTAATAGCCATTTATGGATTAAACCA
>NC_133769.1:161007117-161079550 GCF_003597395.2 Chelonoidis abingdonii | reverse complement strand
AAGGGCAATAATATATTCTCAGTCTTATTCTCTATCCCCTTTTTAATGATTCCTAACATCCTGTTGGCTTTTTTGACCGCCTCTGCACACTGTGTGGACATCTTCAGAGAACAATCCACAACGACTCCAAGATCTTTTTCCTGACTTGTTGTAGCTAAATTAGCCCCCATCATATTGTATGTATAGTTGGGGTTTTTTTTTCCAATGTGCATTACTTCCATACAAAGGGGTCAGGAAGGGCTGATAAATTACTTTTCTTGTTCCTGCAGTCTTAGTGATGCCCCTGGTTCTGTACAGTAAGTTTGCCACTTCAAGAGAGTTCATCTTCACAACTAAATAATTGCATCAATGTCACGCTGGTCAAATGGCAATGCTGCATTGCATCATGATGCAATATTATCAAATGACGACAGGGTATCATGTTCTTATGGCACTGTGCCAAACAAAGGTTTGTCATTCATAGCATAACTCAATCTTCTTCCAACCCCCAGCTGTAGAATAAGTCACTACAGAGTCTTATGGCAGAGAAAAGAGAAGGGTATAATCAGTACAAAAGAGATTCATTAGCAAGGCTGTTGGACACAGACAGACCCTATGGTTGTCTACCTCCCGAATTAACACAGCCTGTGCTGCCCAATGTCACCTAATATGGCCTCCATAACTTCTGGCTTGAACTGAGGAGTCACGAGAGAGAATTATGGTAGTATTAAATACGTTTCGTACTACACTGCAGAGGCTGCCCTTTGAATCTGAACCATCTTACAAAGTCTGTGAGAGGCAACTTTGACAGTATTTACATACCTCATTAAGTGGTTCCTACTCATTTTCCTTGGGAATGCGGCCATCAGTAAGAGTACATCTGCTTTCTGGCCAGTATGCAAATTCCTTCCCCAGGGAGAGCTGACTGTCCTCTTTATGGCTGGAGAGCAGGGGATGGCTTACATCATATTAGCATTGCAGGTCAACACCCACATCCTCCCTCCACTCCACAGTCAGTGTTTCTCTCTCATCCATTGCTGGTGTCAAAGTTGATTGGTTATTGCTGCTCCTACTCAGGGGTTATTAATGTTACTGAGGGATGGGGTATGGCCCGGCTCCAGTGGCTCAGTATGCATCTCTGCATTTGATAGCAATTACTATCGTCTAAAGGAAACAAAACATTACAGGCCAAATGAGAACTATCAGTGCAGTAGGACTGAGGGAAACAGGTCTGAGATTCTGAGCTTCCTAATCAGACTTTTCCTGTATTCCCCTGCCAACACTGCACAGCCTGAGTAGTCAGATTGTGTGTGGGTCAGACCCCATGATAGTCCCTAGACTCAGCAGCACCACTGGGGTAACTGCAGCCATCATGAATACAAGTATCCTCTCTGCAAGGGGAGGAAGGAAAATGCCTGGACAATCCATAGAATGGGCTGCTGTTCTAGGCTGCCCTCTGCCGAAGACTACAGAGTAAAGGATCCACTCCACCCCCAAGCTGTGCTACTGGGCATGAAAGGGGGCGCAGGAGGGAGCAGCACCCTCTGTGTAGGTTCCTGGAATCCTCCAACCCCTGGAAATAGTTTTAATTCTGCCACACCTGAAGGACATGGTGAGGAGGCAGCAGTGGCTCCCAAGGAAGGGAAAGGCAGAAGACCCACAGATAACATCACGCTTTCCCAACAGAGATTTGGCCAAGGCTCTATGAGAACAGTGAGCCTTGGGGCAGAGAATGCCAAGAAGGGATTAGATGGGTAGATAGGACAGAGAGATGGGGCTGGTGCAATGCAAGGACCAGAAAGAGGGGCTCCTCCATTAATAACACTGTCAACCCTGTGGCACTAGGGTTCTTCCATGAGGATACATTAAAGGGCCATACGTTTTGGGCCAATAAAAGGAGATAATCCTTTATACAGCGTCAAGTCACCCTGTGGAATTCATGCTACTACAGGAAGGGCAACAAGTCCCAGACAGTGGCTGAAGTTCTCCATTTAAACTGTCTGGGTAGTTTTATTAGCATGAATGGCTTTGGCCAGCAATGCAAGTGAAGGTATCAACAAGGTAGTTCAAATACATACTTCAGAGCATAAAGTGATTGTGCTACAGAGGTCAGGAAGGTCCTCATTCCCTAAATGGGCAGATGCTTTATGCTGGAGGAGGGAGGCCAATTTTCCTTCCATTGAAACATTAGATGTTGATCATTACAGGAGGCAAGTGTGATATCCTAGCACCTAATATTCATCACTGTCATGTAATTAGGATATGTTTTGTACAAAGTATGCCTTGTGAGGTATCATCCTAAAAGTCTTGATCTCCTAGATATTAATCTCTCATTGGATTGCATGTGCTAATGTCTATGAAGTTTGGCTATGTGTGTGTTACTGAAACATGTTGTGAGGTTGAAAACACCCACAAGCAGCCTTTCAGGTACAACAGTAAAAAGGCCAGACAATGACAATGGCTTATTGAACAAATGCACACAAAAACAAGGATTACCTCAGGAACTGTGTGCAATAGAAACCTCTCAGAGATAGCACTATACAACGTTTGACCCAGGTCACAGCAAAAGAGCTTTCCAGCAAGTGGGAAGAAGATATAAAAAGGGGAGAATGATATTATGATGGTACCTCACTCTCCCTACAACACACCTGGAAACACCTGAGGGACAAGGACTGAACTATGGGAAGTGATGGTCCAAGGCTGGAGGGATTTCTAGCCTGCATATGAAAACCTGGGAAAGCCAAGACAGCTTGTGCCTTAAGAATCTGCCAGCCTGTTGATCACTCAGGGTGAGAATTTCTAATTCATACCCTACCAACTAGTGTGTTAACTCAGTTTGTAGTTGTCATAGTACAATTCCCCACCCTGAACTTTAGCATTCAAAAGATGAGGTACCAGCATGAATTCCTCTAAGCTCAATTACCAGCTTAGAACCTGTAGCGCTGCCACCAACCAGGAATTCCAGTGCCTGGTACACTCTGGTCCCCCCAAAACCTTGCCCGGGGAACCCCAAGCCCCAGACCCTCTGGATCTCAACACAAGGAAAGTAAACCCTTTCCCCCACCCGTCTCCTCTCCCAGACTTCCCCTTCCCTGGGTACCCTGGAGATCACTGTGATCAAATTCCTTGAATCACAAAACAGATAGGAAAATTCACCTTCCTCCCTCCTTCTTTTTCCCGCTCCCAGACTCTCCCTGAGAGAGACAGTAATCCTGCACAGAGAGAAATTAGCCTCTCTTCTCCCCCTTCCCTCTTTCTCCCCACCAATTCCCTGGTGAATCCAGACCCAGTCCCCTGGGGTCTCACCAGAATAAAAAACAATCAGGTTCTAAACAAGAAACTTTTATTTAAAGAGAGAAAAACAAGTAAAATTATTTTGTAAATCTCAGGATGGAATAGGTACAGGGTTTTTCGGCTATAGGCACTGGGAATACTCTCCCAGCCTAAGTATTCAGTACAAATTAAAATCCTTTCAGCAAAAAATACAAATTTGAACTCCTCCCAGCCATAATACACAATTAAACTCCTTCCAGCCAAATGCACATTTGCAGATAAAGAAAACAAACATAAGCCTAACTCGCCTTTATCTATCTAGTACTCACTATTTTGAACTTATAAGAGCCTGTAATCAGGAGATTGGAGAGAAACCTGGTTGCACGTCTGGTCCCTCTGAGCCTCCAGAGTGAACAACAACCAAAAACTAACAGCACACACAGAAACTTCCCTCCCTCAAGATTTGAAAGTATCCTGTCTTCTGATTGGTTCTCTGGTCAGGTGACAGCCAGGCTTACTGAACTTGTTAACCCTTTATAGTCAAAGAGATATAAAGTACTTCTGTGCTATTAACTTTTCTTATCTGTTTATGACAGTAGTTTTGTTTATTTACTAATCTGTTTGTTATCACTTATAATCTATCTTTTGTAGGCAAACTTGTTTTGTTTTGTCTAAAACCAGTATGTAGAAATTATTACTTGGGGCAGAAAGTTGTTGCATCTCTGTCTCCACACTGAAGGAGGGGGTGAATTTTACGAGCTTACGCTGCACAGCTTCCTGTGCAGTGCAAGACAGTATAATGTTGGGATTACACTCCAGAGGGGGGTGCATGCCTTAGTGACTAGGAGATGCCTTAGCTGAGCCTTCCCATGCAGAGCTGATCGCAGCGTCTATGTGTGAAGGTGCAGCTGGGTGTACCCCTATCTGTGAGTATTCTGGTGACAGAGCAAGGTTGGAGAGCTTGGAAACTTATCACAGCCCCACAGTGTGCCAGGGAGCCCAGGCTGGTGGGTCAGGTGGGCTCAGTGGTACCCCAGTCCCGGAGAGGAACACATCACAGTAGGATACCAGACTCTTGTTATGGGACCACAGAGATGGAGCTAAAGCTGCTCCAAGGAGTGAGAACAGGTCCCTCTTATGTGGTTTGGAACCTGCAGAGGACAGGGAGCAATGCAGAGTACAGCTGGTCCCTGACTTCGCTATCTCCTGCCCATTCCTTCCTCCCCCAAATGAGACACTGGGTCACTTGTGGGTCACTGTGAACATTATGAACAGATGCCTATCCTCCATGCCTCCCACGTGGCCTTGGTCTAGTTTTGCTCCCATGAATAAGAGAAGGGAAGGTAGAAGAAAGGATATATGGAACAGACATGCCTTGAAGGATTAATAACCACTGATTCCTTATGGCCTTCCTAAAATGAGAAAAAGTCACTCACCTCTGTTTGTCTCAAAATAGGATCCATCTAAGTAAATATAGTAAGGAAATGGTTCACATCATGAGAGACACTTTGTCTAAGGACCCACAGATCAACCAAGGTTGTTAATCATGAGGCAAGAATTTCTCATGGATAAAGCCTCTTTCTTCCTCACAAGCTATCTAAAAACAACTCTAAGTTACCAAGCAAGCATTACATCCTGCTCTCCTATGCAAGGTTGCCTGCTACATATTGAGTGGATCAAGAGATGGGTTGGGAAGCTGCAAGTTAAGCAAACTAGAAATGTGACTGTAAGATTGAAGGTCAAATTGGGTGAACTACTTGTTAGCAAGAAATCCAAACCACATGTTTTCAGCCCAAAAGTAAACTACACATTGATTTCCTTGTAAATCAAATATACTGAGTATAATCTGTCATTCACTCCAAATTAGAAGCTGCACATTTATTTGCCTCGTGAGTCAGATCTACAGCCTTCTATACATGGAAAATGTCTTGTTCTATTGTGAGTCCTAAATAATGTGAAATGCTTATGTACAATCAAAGAATGCACAGAATATGTCCTCCAAATTTAGGAAATTATAAGGATTCTGTTGGTTTTCATTGTCAATAAATGTTGCACTCCAGAATAGAAACTGTCTGGCATAAGGAAGAAGAAATGTTATAAAGATATAAACCAGGGTATAATTTTGGGCTATAAAGAGAAATTGCTTAAAAGGGAGGACCCCAACTGATAGTAGGAACTAACAATGAAATATAATCCTTGAAATGAATCAAACTTAAAAGCCTCCCATAAGAAAAAGGATTGAAGAAATTTGTTATACGTCACCATTGAGTGGATGCCAATGGAAGCAGCAAAGAAACCGAAAAAGCTAAAACTTTAAGCATTCACGTGGCATGTTTCCAGTAGGAATAATAAGAGGGCAGTCCCCTTCTACAAGCCCTGAAACTAGGTTATATAAACTGAAGTCACCCCATGCTCACGAGCTTTGACTGAGCCCAACAAGAAGCTGAAGAATCCTAAGTGCAACCAATACCTGCAGCAGCTGTGTGGAATGGACTCTCTCCCATCCCAGGAGTAAGAGGATGAGAAGAAGTGGTGGGCTTTCATTTCAATGATTGTATTTCCCCTTCTATTCTTTAATATAAATAACTGTATGTTATCTTGCTGAGTCTACACTCTAGTGAGATCTGATATAAAAAGAGTTAAAATCTAAAATATGGTTACAAGTCCAAGCAAATTAGCCTAAGAGAGATTGAAAAGAACAATTTTAAGCAATTACTTTTTAACTTTTCTCTTTTGAACCAATCCCTTCACATTGTAGTAAATGCACTATTCAAAGTGCCTTAAAGACAAGTGCATCCTTATTGTAATTGGTAATTTATATTGTTCCTTGATATAACTGCTGAGCCTCAACCCTAGTCGGTGATAATTGCTTGCAAGCCTGTGGTGTTTGTGTAGTTCATACAATGAGTTGAGCCTACCTTTGACTGGTAAATTATTTAGTATATATTAATGTGGTTCTGGATGAATTAATGCATTGTTGGTTGGTTAAGAATAAGCAAGTGAGAAACACTGTTCAAGTTAAAAGTTGACCTGAAAAGAATCCAGTGTTAACACCAGTAAGCTAATGCTCCCTGAACTCAATAAAAAGGAGTTATTATATCTTGGCAAGCTATTATATTTCACCTTTAAATCTCACACCTTTGCACATTCATCAATTGACACCCTTTCTCGCTTACAGTAGTGTTTTGTGTTCCAGAAATGGCCTCTGTAATTTGTCCCATAGAGCACCTCTACTGCTTTTAGAGTCTCCATGTGCATTTCATACAGTTTTATATATGCTAAAATGCAGCCAGTTCTTGGGGGGAAAGGTAACAGCTATTCTCCATCAGTCACAGTATTGGGGGTGGGGGGAAGAGTGAAGAATGCTTCTCCAGTTGAAGCAGTACAAGAATAGAGGGAGGAAGGGGGTTGGATTGAAGTTTCTTAACCTGGAATTGGACAGGACACTAGTATATAAATTATTTCAAAGTGTAAGTACAGCACCCAAAAGGTGCTTTACAGGACAAAAAGAAAGACAGTTCCTGCCCCATGGAGGTTAGAGTCTCATCTGAGATGTGACAAGTAAGAACAGCAAACAGTTGTGATGCATAGGATGGAGGGTTACAACCATAATACTGCATGGTTTCTCAGTTTGACCACTTGTGCTACATGAGAGTTCACTCAAGAAGTGTTTTTATTTTAGAACTGCTATTGGTTCCCTATTTGTGTGAATCGTGGAAGAGAAAGAGACTTAAGGACAGATTTGAATAAAGAGAGGGGAGTGGCTTAAACCTCCTACCCTTCAGAAAAATGCCACGACATCTTTAATAATCATGACAACGGGCGCTTTGTT
This sequence comes from Chelonoidis abingdonii, assembly GCF_003597395.2. Lineage (NCBI taxonomy): Eukaryota > Metazoa > Chordata > Testudines > Testudinidae > Chelonoidis > Chelonoidis abingdonii. Next base: position 161,072,466 of record NC_133769.1, on the reverse strand, counting down.
TCCCATCTCATCAGAAACACAGCATGACAGGCCACACAGCATCACTGACTACCACACTTAAGTACCAGTTTAGTTCTGGCTAAGAAAACACAGCCTATTGACCATCACCACTTTCTGCAACACCTGGATTTTCCTTTGAGGTCTCCCATCCAAATAGTGACTAGACCCCATCATGGCTTAGCTTGTAAAATCAAAGACATCCTAGACTGAGGTGGTCTGGATGCATGCCACAAGAAATGCTTTGTGCGGCATGAAGAACCCAAATCCATTCAGCCTCCCCACACGTTCTCAAGATGTGCAGGTACGATGACCCGCATTTAGAAGTGTTATCACTTTCATGGCCTGTTTTTGCTGTTGGCCAGGCCCTATACTATACAGCCACATCAGCTGGAAGCTCCGTTAGCTGCTCACATTCCTCCTTGAGTAACACCTGCTTTATATTAATTCCAGTTCCACATCAGCTGGTTAAATATAAACTGTAGCTAAGTTTCTCCTCCCACAGACTCCCCTGCAATTTGTTAATGTGTGTGTTGTAACTGCTGTTGTGCTTAGCTGTGTTTCCAGTCAAAATTTCATAGCAAATGAGGTTACCAAATAATGACTTAATAGTGAGCCTGCAGTAATTCATATATCAGAATTCAAGATTAAGGTTTAATCTTAATTAAATCTCACAAAAGTTCTGCAGAGCTGCCTGAATTATAAAAATAGAGAGATATATCGATTATTTCAGAAATGGAAATCACATTTAATAAACATAGGAGTGAGCCATTAAGGGAATGGACAGATCAGAAAAAGCACTAAATGGTGATTAAAAAAAGATAAATGTTTATTAAATGCTGCTATGATTTATTAAGCTGTGTTAGGCTAAACAAATGTAATTTGATATCTGAATCATATCTCATTCTGATACAGCCTTCATTAAATCTGAAGTCTTGGTTTTAAATGGATGTCATATGTTCCCTTCAATTCTTAATCTCTTTGAAATATCAGTCTAATGCTGTGGAGGACATTAAAAGTCACAAGACTGAAGTCTCCTGTGTATCAGTAAAGCTGTTTTGCAATGCAGGTCCTGGGAGTGGACTTCCAACTCCTTGGTGCCCTCCCATCCATTATCTACTTTGACATTTTATTGTCCTGTGATAATACGGCAACACACACAGGTCAGCTCAGTCCACAGGACTTGAACATTGTTCTGTCAGAATATCAGGGCAGAGAATTCATTCAGTGCTGGGCTTTCCCCTCACACGGCTCCAACAAACTGTGCGTCTTCTCTGGCATTAAATTAGGAGTTCAGTTCTTCATCTTAATCCAGCCACGACAGGGCACTAACTGAAGCTGAGTCTACAAGGACACAGTCGCCCTTGTCAATAGCGAGTAATTAGTCTAATATGCCAAAGATCTGTGTCCATGCAACATTTAGGCTGAGATGTTAATCACACAGAGATCCAGAAACTCACCCTTCTGGTTCATCAAACCCCCTATCTCAGGCCCCTGCAAACACAGATTAGAGTCTTTCCCAACACAGTCATGGAATGCGTATGGAGTATTTAAATATGAACTACTGCATACGCTACATGCATTAGAGGTTAGAAAGAAAGATGCAGTTTAATCATGAGAGCATAGGTTTAGATTTATTTATTCTGCCTGGCAGGAGAAAAGAATGTGCCGCTTCTTCCCACTTTAACCTGCAGAATGGTCTAGGTTACTCGGCTGATTATTTGGTGCGAAACACATTCTTACACCCCTGCTTAGACCTCTGCTGGGGAGAGAAGCCCCTCACTGGAAATTATAGCTGTAATTTCATTCTGTCTGATAATTAAATTTTGCAGATAGAGTGAATGTTAATTCATAGTGAATGTTCCCAGTGCTACAGGACTGAATTATGGGAGACCAGTCAGTAAGCTCCATTACCCACTCCTCTGTGATCAGGGAAGGGGAGAGCCTATGGTAATGCATTCTGGCAATGAGGTAGGGGTGAGGACTGTTGCCCATTTAAAAAAAATCTCACCATTGATGTTCTTGTCCCCTCTAATCGCCTTGCTTTTTCTTTCTATTCTTTTTAAAAATATGAACAAATCAGAGAGGGAGGCAGGTATATTGTTCCCTCCATCTCCACAGGCAGAGAGGACAAGAAATGGGCGGAGCTAGGGTATGAGAAAAGATGTGAGGAAACCAGATGGCCACTTCTGTAGCTCTGTTACCCCCCCGCCCCCCCNCCCCACCCCATACCATGAGGACCCTCCACCACAGGGTTTTGGCAGTGCAATTTTGGATGAGTTGGGCCAGGAGATGGCAGGGCTGACACACAGAGACTATCTATGGTATCATACCTCCCATGCCTGCAGGACTTTGGATGGCTGCTGACATCCAATCCGTGAAATAACTCCCTGAGAAAGATTCTAGGGGTAGTGGCTACTGGAATAGCCACTGGCAGTAGGGTATAAGGGTATACAGAGTCAAAGGGCCCCAGTAGTTCCCAGGGGATCTGCTGGATTTGAAGGCAAACTCGTTTCACCTGCTCCAGGCAGAATTTCTGCTCTTTCCTGTTACAGGTAACATATTAGAAGCCAGGTTCCAGCACTACAGGGGTGGAGGACTCACTGGGCCAAATTAAATATTTCTGTTTACTAGAAGGATGCAGTCAGTGCTGATTTTCAGAGTTGGGACACTGTATTAAGTCATCTAGCCCTGTAGTGGGCAGGACTGTGTGCTCTTTAGGGAAAGAATGCAACATCAATTTTGCAAGGGCATATTCCTGGAGCTTCCAGCCCCATGGGCAGGGGATATGGTGGCTCACTACCATTTATTTCATTTCATTTGTCAAAACACACAGCTTGTCCGATTCCCCAACAAGGCAATGGATTTTCTTCAGAAACTCACCTCTGGGCTGACAACACACATGAGAAATTCCAGTCTGAAACACAATTGTCTTGGAAAGTTCTAAGCTACTGAAGATAGTGGGCTTAAGATGAAAGTGCCATCTCAACCATAACTGCAATCAAACACAGCTAATGAGTAAGTGTGCCTTCACAAGAATAAACTAAAATTGCAAAGGCTGATGGGGCTAGTGCAGAGAACAGGAAGGTGACCAAGTGAAGAAACAGCAAAGGGAGGATTATTTTTATTGGGAAATAATCCATTTCAGCAAGAAATTCAACTAGGGAGCTTTATATTAGAAATTCACAGGGCAACCTACAAAGCTAAAAGATAGTCTGCTCTTTCCGACACTTTGAGTCCCTGTTGAAGACTGTAAGCAACACTCTGGTGCTCAAAACATGCCATGTTTTATTTTGACAGCGCCAATAGCAGGAAAGGTACTTTAGAGACAAGCAAAGCCAAGATCCTCACTGCCTCAAAGTGCTTACCATCTAAGTAAGCCACTATCGTATAAATTTCAGATGTGCCCGAAGAACTGGGGACTTGTTATAAGATGTGAAGATGAAAGTGATCACTCACACTTATTGTCCAGAGCATAGTGGCCCTGACCCTAACTTCTGGGATGCGATGGGAGAATTGTAGTCACAGAGTCTAGATCAAAGTAACATCTTGCAAAATGAGCTAGAGAAAATGTTGAAGGATAAGGAATACTTCAACTGCATAAATGCTTAGTCCAGAGATGTCTTCGTCCTCCAGTAGGGCCACTATGTGCTGCTGGCACTGTGGAGGACAGGCTCTGCAGATGCGACATTTCAGGGCCTCTCTTGCTTTTGGAAAACTATAGCCATGGTTCAGGGAGTATCATGGGTCAAATGGATACCAATATCAAGAACCTTTATTAAACATGAGGAGATCCCCAAGATAGAGACACAGTTCAAAACAGGGAACATATGGCCAACAGAAAAGCATCAGGGAATCCAGAGATGCATAGGCAGCATGCATAGTTTAAACCAGAGGCAGAAGGCTTACATTTTGGGTTGCCATTTCTTCTATATATTCAAAAAGCTATGACAGGTTTCAGCAACAGGACTACAGCTGCCTCTGTTATTCCACCCCTGGGTTTCTCCTTCACCAATGCATTGCTAAAGGATCTCCTTCCTAGCCTGCAGCTCTCCCTGCTATTCCAGTCCAGGGTTTTAAGGAGATCCATCAATGCACTTCAGACATGACATTCAACTCCCCTTATTCTTTCAGTCCTAGGCTTCTCCTAAGCAGAGTCACTCATTCATGCCAAACTGCGTAATCAATTCTGTGACATGAACAAGTGTTCACCAGTGGCTAGATAGCCAGACATGTCCATCAGCCCCTGTTGCGATGCTCCTTAAATGGGCCTGGATCTCTCAAAAAAAAAAATCTTTAAGTGCCAGGATGGGATGAGTTAACTCATGTCACTTAATGACCTGTGGAGGATGACAACCCAGACTCCATTCCAGAAAAGGTAAAGGTGAGTGAACTAATTTAATTCCTTGTGCCAGTATTGTCTCAACAGCAAGCTCTCTGCTAAATATCACTGAGACTTTGGCTCACTTTGAAGCAGTTAAGTCAGCATCAGAATCGAGTCTCCTCTGGAGTCCTCACTTGGATCTGTTTTAGTCTCTGCTCCTGCACCTGCCTCCATTTGAGACTCATTGTTCCTCCTCCTTTCAGAAAAGAGAGGCCAGATTGAAGCTGTTCTTTGGTGCAGCCCCTCCACTGGATGCAGATTTCTTCTCTGATGAAGGAGAAACGCTTCGCTGGCCCATATTCCATCGTCTGTAGAAGCTATTTTGAATGGGAGCCGCTGCCATTATGTGAATAAGTCATGCATGATCCCTGGGTACATTATTAGGCCCCTTGTGGAACATTTTTACCAATGATGAAATGTTATTGTTGTCAGTGTCAGATGCTTAGTCTTTATCAGTCTCCCCGATGACAGGTCTCATTATTCAGGCAAGTCTTGGGACACCTTCAAGGGAAGATCTTCTGATTAAAGGTCAAATGGACCAAGTTTCTTTCCTATCCCTGGCATCTCCTTCCCCACCTCCTCAAAGCATTTACAGTGAGGAGGAACACACAAAAAACACAATCTAAAGAACAAGACTGAGGCTGTCCGAATTCCAGCCCCCAAACCACAAATCCAGGGTGCTTTGTTCCCACAGAGGCGCACAGTATCATCATTTCAGGGGTGGAGGTGGGAGGGGGAAAAGACAGGGTGCCTGCCATGTCACAGCATTGGCTCATTCTCCACACAAGCTACCTCACAGTTCTTGCAGGTCAGAGTTGAAAGGCTTTTGCTGTGGGTCTTTGGAAACGTTAGTAGCACACGCCTAGAAAAAGAAAATCCAAAAGCTAAGGAGAGTTTGGAAACCAGAAGATGAAATGGATCAAGGAATCGGCTAGACCCACACACTCTAGCCTCTCCCCCCCCGCCGCTCCACATTTTTCTGAAAAAACACCATGTGAATACACTCTATCTATGCTTGCCCTATCCATGATACCCAACATGTTTGAAAATCCAGGCATTTGGGACCCTCACTGGAAGTGTGATGAGTGGTGACTAATGACTGCATTAGAGTCATATTTTGCCCACTATCTTTCATCACTGAATGGGCTGTCAAATGCAGGGGCACAGTCTTCAAGTCCAGACATAGGTATAGGACAATACTTTCCCCAGGTATAGCTATTCAGGTATCCTGTAGAAATGAGGTGTCCAGGTGAACCTCAAAGCTAAGGCCCATATTGATGATCTGAGGGCAGTTGTCCATGATGGAATGTGACATTATCATGATAATGAATTCTTAACAGCGCTTCCCTGTTCCCAGCAACATCCCTTCCATCTTGCCCAAGTTTAGCTTCAGTCAGCTCTTCTTCCAGGTGCTGATGCCTCCCAGGCACTTGAAGAGCAAGTAAATGGCATGGTTTCTGTTACATGAAATTGGAGATGTAGAGCTGGTGGTTGCCCACTTATTGCTGGCTTTTGCGGCCCTTTGTCTCATGACCTCCTTTAGCAGCTGCACATAGATGATAAATAGAATGTGAGAACTAGGACAGATCCCCATGGAACACCCATGTGCAAGAGCTCTGGGGGAGGAGCAGCTGCCCACTTCTCCTTCTGGATATAGTCGGAGAGGAAACAGCAGAGACATCTCAGCACGTTTCTGCTAATCCCTGCCATGACTCTAATCCTGACAATCAGGGGATGTTGCTGTCATGCCTTAAACTCTGGGGACAAATCCAGCAGTATGAACAAGATATATAGATGCACACATGCACACACACACACACACACCCCTACCTCTTTTGTCCATGGACAAGGGCAGACCATCCAACACTACAAACAGAAATCTCAAGGGAATGAATAAAGCTTACAGTAAGATGGGAACTGATACTGATCAAGCACAGAAGAACCCAGCCAATGGCAGTGGGTCTTCTGATGGAGCCCTACTGCTAGGAGAGGAAATGGGCCAGTGGAGTCATACAGAGGGGCATCAATCTATGTGTGATGGCTCTCATTTCTGTGGATATAGGATTGCTCTTCCCCAAAGATGGAAGTGAGCCACTGTACTGGAAGATCTCACCTACCTCACAACCCCTTGGCTCCTCCCAACAATAAGTGGCTCTTTCACAGGAAACTTTGGGTAGCTTACCCCAGGGAGTTTTTCTTGCCAGCTCCCCTCCCTCACAGTCTCCTGTTCCCAGGATGGCAAGGCCGGAGAGTCACAGCTCTTGGGTTTGGGGCTACCACATGCCCCTCAATGATGACTGAGACACCTGAGGGGTGCCACTGATGCTGGGAAATGTAGCTCCCCCATTTCTCCTAACACACAGCATCCATAAAGGGACACGTCATTTCTGTTCATTACAAAGGCATTCACTGTTTCTTGGAGGTTGAGAGCAATTCTTTTTGCTTTGGTTTTAAGAACAGGAAAAAAGCTGGGCCATGGCCGAATGACCATGGAGCTGGCCCCATCCATTTCCCCTCCTGGTTAATGGCTTCATTTCCCATTAAGCTGCAGGAAGCTTTCTGACCGTTTTATGATCAGCTGTTGATGATAATCATCATCAACCCCCTCCTCCTGCCCTGCTTGGCCACCTGACGAGAGAGATGAAAGCCATCATGAAGACTCCACGCCCTGGTCTGGTGAAAAGGAGGCAGCTGTGTGAGAGAACAAGAATGATAAAGCTAAGACACCACAATATTTAACTGACCCCCGTGGCTAGAAGTACATAATTATGCGGATAATGACTCAACAGGTCAACAGAGGAATGGGGTGTGGTAGCTTGAAACACATTTCTGGGGCAGCGTTCAGTACTTCATTAGCTCCTGTTCAGATTCTGTGAACACAGCTTGGTACAATGAACACCAGTTTGTTGTTTTAAATCTTCTCTCTCATAGTCTCTCACACACACACACACACACACACACACACACACACACGCATCCCCACCAATTACAAGTGGCACATTACCTGGTAATTGATGGGTCTTTGTAACTTGCATGACCTCTGCCAGGATGGCTATACCCTCTGGGGGAAGCACACAAGAATAACCACTCTCTCTCCCTTCATCAAATCCACAACCACAAAACCTGAACCATACCAGGCCTCCATGACGAAACAGCAGGTTATGAAACCAGGATTTCCCCGCCTCTCTTCTGTTTCCACTTGGTAGCTGCTGAACTGTTCTGACCCATGTGACACTACCAAGGGGATGTAACCATCAGCTCAGCTAATTAGTGAATGTTTGGCAAAGCTGCTTTACAAATGGAAACCATTATATATAGTACATATTAATTGCTATCAACAGCTGAACAGGAATATAGGAAAATCTCAGAAGAGATCAGAGTGGGGTACTACAAAATCTCTAATGCTATACCCATCCCCTCCTCCCCATTTCCAATACTTTACACTACACTTACATAGCATCTCTCTTTGGAGGCTCTCGGGGCATTTAACACCCACTCCAGGTGAGGTGGACCAGTATTACACTTATGTCACAAATGGAGAAACTGAGGTAAGGGGAAGTGAAGAGACTTATCCTAGTTTACATGGAAAATAGGAGGAAGAGTCCAGAACAGAGCCCAAGATTGTCACTGGGCTCCCTGTCTGGTACTCTAACCTCACTCCCTAAATCCACATGTACCCAGAGGGAGTAAGGCATTTTGTCTCTCCTGGGATTCTTTGCTGCCAGCCACAATTCACAGGAAGAGCCCTAGGTTAGATTGATACTTTAACTCAAAGGCAGGCTGGTAGCAGCACTTCTAATGTGTGAGAGAGGGTTGGAGGAAAGAGAGATGGCAGGTAGAGGCATAGTTTAGCATCTGTCACACACACCTGAGAAAAAGGAAGACAGCTGTATCATCTACAGCTAAAAACCAGATAAGGAGGAAGAAACTGCTTTGGACTGAGCCTGAAGTCTTATTTGGGGAAGTCAAAAACAGGTCTTGTGTCTGTATCTTGCTACTGATTGCTGGGTGAAGATTAAGATGTTGGATTTCCCGTACAAAGTCCTAAATGGTTTGGGTCCTGCTTTCAGAAAAGATGCCCCCCCCATGTGATACAGTGGCAGCTTTATCACCTTGGGCAATTGTAGCGAACAGTCCCCTGTTTAAAATGGAAGGGAATTGGTGTCCTCACTGGGGCATCCAGGATTCAGGAAATAAATTCCCTCCTTAATTCATCATTGGGACATGCTGCAAGACTTATCTGTTCACCTGGCTCTACCAAGAAGGGGAGAGAGGTGGATTGAATGGGAAATGGAAGGGGGGTTACAGTGAAGACTGCAGTGAATATCATGGTGAGGGTTAGTAATGGTTTTCATTCAGGAAGGCTGTTATAAGATCTAGTGGAGACGTGTTGTACAACCACATGTGCTTTTAAAAGTTTAGAAGGCATTTAAGAGTTCTGACAGGTGCAACTGGGAAAAAAAAAGACAAATAAACGATGAACATAATTTTTAATTAAGTTCCACCTACAGGGACACATTCTGCTCTCAGTGATACCGGCACAAGTCCTTTAATTATACAAGTGTAAATATGGCATTTTGGGGCTCCATGTTTAGTGCCTCTTTATGACTACTTACATTTTCATATAGAAGCCACTCATGCCCTCTAGGATCTGAAAGTCGCGCAGGTTCTTTCATTCATGCACTTCATTACCAGAAATAAAAGGCTCTGAAAGCCCAACTGCACCCTCTACAACACAATCCCCAGGCCATTTTTACAGCACCACTTTTCAGAGCAGTACTGCCCCCTATATAAAGTGTTGTGCATCTTTGCACACTCCACAAATTGGTGATTCACATTTCCAAATAGTCCCCTTAATCTGTTTTATACCATAGTGCCGAAGATCTATGGCCCATGCTGACCAGCTCAGCATTTGATTGGCTGGGATTTCTCTCTTCTCTTTAAAACAGGTATAAGCTGCAACATTAGGTTCTAGATTCAAATTCTGGAGTTCCTTCTCCCCAGAGTTTGCAGGTTTTCTGATCCCAGAAGCTTACGTTCAGACCCATCTGTTTCTGAAGATACTTTTCACCTTTGCTTCTTTCTCCATATGGTTTTGTTTTTTCACCTTCATCCTGGAGTACATGCTGCGCCTCCGGAAGCTCTACACAGATATTTAACAAGTGCCCTCATACTGACTCCCCTCCCACTCTTTGTACATCTTATCTAGTTAGATTGTAAGCTCTTTGGGGAAGGGAGGATATCTTGCCATGCCTAGCACGATGGGGCCCCACTCTCAATCGAGGGCTCTAGGAACTACCATAATGCAATACATAAAATAATAATTCTAAGGATTTCAATATTGCCAATCTTCCCATCAGGAGTCTTGTCAATGAACATCTGCATTTTCAATAATCCACTTGTTCAAAGTTCGGTGTCAAAGAACTAGCTCTTGATACAATCCTCCTGGGGGGAGGGGACAGCAGACTCTGGTATACTCTGGTCTCTCTTACTTAATGACTCAGTCACATTCAATAAAGGTGATTGGCAAATTTCCCATTGCAAAATGCAGATTCATCAAAATCTAAATGTTTCGGGGGAACATGTCAATTTCAACTAAGTTTCAATGGAAACCCTGCCTGGTTTCCTTCCTGTTTGTGCACCTGTCTCCCTCACTTTATGGGGTGCTTGGGATAACTGACTCATTGGGCAGCCGGAAGCACAGGCTCCTGACTTCTCGAGCTGTCTGTTTCCCAGGTAGGAATTTCCCTTGACTGCCCAGCTCCATAGAGAACAAACCAAAATACTAATAATACTAATTATAATTTGGTTTTCCCTAAATTCATTTCCCCCCCACACACAATTTTTCCCACCTTGGAAAAAAAAACTCAAATGTTTGACTTTTCATCCTGATTAGAGATGAGGGGTTTGGGGATTCTGCCCCCCCCCCTCAAAATTGAAAGATTTTCAAGGGAGGAAAAAGGCTGTATTGCAGCCAGCTCTAACATTCATCCCTGAATTAAGAACCCGAGAGTAGCTCAGGACTAAGATAGGAGTCACTTCTCTTTACTAGCAGCAAAGAATCCTTTGGCACCTTATAGACTAACAGATGTATTGGAGCATGAGCCTTCGTAGGTGAATACCCACTTCGTCGGATGCACTGTGTGCTCTAAAACTAGCTGCTTCACATAACATTTGTTTAAGCCTGATGCAGAGAAACTGGTTCTATAACCCAGACTCCCCTGGCATATGCAACCAGTTTCAGCATGGACAATTCAAGGTCATCCTATTCCAAACAGGCCCAAGCCACAAAGTTCTGGTCCAGATGTGAACATCGCTTTTCAATGGTCTTAGAACCAGGGTTTTGGTCTATCTTGAGGTGTCAATTTTTTGTTTCCTTCGTAATCTCTCAGCACTGTGACTTCACCCCCACTATGCTCATCCAGAGGCTGGTAAATGGTTAACACATTCGGGGGGGGCGGGGGTTAAACCCAAGATATGTCTCATTATAGACTCTAAATCATTATCTTCCCCATCCAAAAATTGCTCTTTTGACAGAATCTATGGAAACCTTTATGCAGAATGCTCGTCTGGCACCTCATCTAACTTTCCCGCATCATTTAGAGTCAGGATTTATGGAATCACATTGATTGCTCCCAGCGAGTACATTTCAGAAGTGCCACTTACTATGCTAACTCTTATCCCATTTCCAGCTCACCCATTTCCTCTAAAAATGCTTACACACCATTATGTTATGGAACCAGATTCTGGCTGTGCCATCGTGCAGGGAAAGGCACAAGGCGTCTTCCTCCTCTGGGGAACACGTATGGGGACAGCAAGAATCCCAGTGCTTTTGGCCTGGTCCACCCACAGATTTTACAGATGTTGTGGGGGGGGGGGCAACAAGTCATACCAGTACAACCCCCAGTGCAGATGCAGTTATACCGATATAACACTATCTTATACTGGCATAGATTATCCTTATTCCTGTATCGGAACAAGTGCATTTATACTGGTATTACTATGTCCACACTGGGGAGCGGGGGTTTCAATACTTGAACCTGCTATAGTTAAGCCAGTAAATATTATGAGTGTACACAAATTCTTAGCTTCTGGAGTCAAGGTGAAGCAAAGTGTTACCACTACCAGAGGGGCAAGGCATGACTAAAGACACCCTCTCCTACAGACTGATGCAGGACAAAGCTGGAAGGAGAATCAGAAAGGGAGCATGGACACTGCTCCCCTCTAGTATCCTATGGATGCATTTCTGCCCCTGGAGCAGCGGCAGCAGAACTGGAGAGGGAGGGGGAGAACGGAAGCATTGCAGGGGCTGATGTGCATTTCCACACCCCTCTGCCAGTGTTTTCCATTCACAGAATATCTTGGAGGAAGATCAAGACCTGGAGGACGGGGTAGCGCGGCCACTGCTCTGCATAGGATCTGGCCAGCTACTGGGGAGCAGATAGGACCACCCTCTTCTCCCCGTCTTCTTTCACTTGGCTAGCCATAGTGGCTGCACTGGCCAAGGCTGGTGTGCAGACGTGACATAGTATATGCCAGAAATGGCCACTCTTGTGACTCCCTGACCCAGCCTGATCTTATCTTCCAGCCACCATGGGTCCCAGTAGGGTGAGACAGCCAGGGAAGGGGCAGGAGCATGTGCACCAGCTGCCATGGAGGAACGGCAGTAAAAACAGCTGGGACAGCTCTTCCCAGCCTGGAGCCACCTTGCCCCCCACAGTTGAGTTTCAGTAGCTCCCCTTGCTCCCCTTCCTATTCCTTTACTCCCTTTCCTAGCAGCTTCTGCCCTCTGACCCTCACAGAGCACTGCGTTCAACAGAGTGCCTAAGGCAGGTGCAAGTGACTGGGTGCCTCCTATGTCCGCACTACCCTGAAACTGCACAGGCTCTCCCAAACAGTACCTAGCCCTATACCTGGAAACAGCTATTTTTCCTATACAACTTGTTTTGCTTCATTCTTTGGATGGCTCTCCTTGACCAGTTTTGCCTTTCCCCACTGCCACCCTATTGATGGGCTACTACTCGTATTGGGTGCAATATTTCACATACTTCTGCTGACCCCAGTAGATTTCATTGTCTGGCCTGAGAGCTCCTCAGCAGCTGCCCTCTCCCTCAGCTGAGGGCCATTTCACTTTCACTTCCACCACCAGCAGGTGTTAAGCTGGAAGCCATCCCTTCAGCAGAGACTCTCCCTTGCTCCAAAGATTTCCCCTTACTCAATAAATGAGCACTGGTTGTAGGCTGCAGCCAGGCTCTAACCCCACAAACACACCTGGGGGGAATTGCTGCTAAGCTAAGCTAAGCTAAGCTAAGCTAAGCTAAGCTATCTCTGCAGTTCACTCTTGGGAGAGGAGCAGGAGAGATACCCAAGGAAGGGTGGGGAGACATCTACCTCCCACCTCAAGCTGGCATTTTGTGCTCAGATGTGAGGATGACGAGGAATATGTCTAGAGTCAAAAGCTTGAGGGAGCGGGGGGGGGGGGAGGGAGATAACCGTGGGAGTTGATGGCCCTAGCACCTGAAGCTCACTCTGTAAGCAGAGAAGACCTGTCACATAACCAGGATATGAGAGGTTGGGCCTAATGGCTGGAGCAGGAGGCAGGCTAAGAGGTTAGAACAAGAGTCAATAGCCAGGAATCAGAGCAAGAGAGTCAGACACCAGGTACCAAAACCAAGGGTCATATAGCTGGAGTCTGGAGCCAGGAGTGAGGCAAGGCAGGAGCAAAGCTGGGAACAAGCAGGCGCAGGAGCTGTCACAGCTTTGGCCAAATGCTTCAAGTAGCCGTTGAACTGCTGCTGGGCTTAGGAGCTGGTCTGCTGATTCCTCCAATCAACAGGCAGCATAGCCAAATCAGGCAGCCTACTACAGGCCAGCTGCACTTGTCAGATTTCCTGGAGACCAGAAGTGAAAGTAAGCTGGTACACCCTAGTACCAGCAAGAACTGGTGCACTGTACCGGGGTGGCCCGGCTTCCCCAGGCGGCAATTTAAAGGGCCTAGGGCTCCCAGCAGTGGCTAGAGCCCTGAGCCCTTTAAATTGCCGCCAAAGCCCTGCTGCCGGAGCCCTGGAGTAGTGGCATGCGGGTCCGGGGGTTATTTAAAGGGTCGGGGTTCCCACTGCCTCTACTGCCCTGGGCCCTTTAAATAGACACCGGAGCCCTGCCGCCGCTACCCCAGGGCTCCGGGAGCTATTTAAAGAGCCAGGGTGGTAGAAGCAGGGGAGTCCTGGGCCCTTTAAATAGCCCCCGGAGCCCTGGAGTAGCAGTGGGGCTTTGGGGGCTATTTAAAGGGCCCGGGGCTCCTGCTGCCTCTACGGGTCCGGCCCTTTAAAGTGCTGCCAGAGCCCCCAGCTGCCGCTGCTACCCCAGCGAGGAGGGGAGGGCACTTACCAATACAGGATGGACTGGGGCTGGCTCTGACCCCCTGTGACGCGGCGCGGCCGCGGTTTGTCCGGCAGCGGGGCTGTGGGATATCCCACCGCCTCTTTGTTAGCAGCCTTATGCCCGGGCCCTGGTCAGGGCAGGGCAACAACCAACGTGAGTCACTACGCTCGGGCCCTTAGGCAGGGCTGAGCAGCGAGCACAGTAAGTCAATAGGCTCAGTCCCTTAGGCAGGGCTGAGTGGTAACAATTCTAGGCCCGGCCCTTAGGTCAGGGCGGAGCAGTAAACACAGCAAGTCAGTACTAGAAGGTTTCAGCCTCCTCAGGCCAGGGAAAGCTGGGGGGGGTCTGACGCAGGCCCTCCTACTCCACTGCGTCCCGGCCTGGGGCCCTAGCAGCGGCAGGGAGTCGCTGCCGTCAGTGGGGATCCAAGCCTCAACACACTGACATTGGCTCTGGCAGTGCTGCAGCCAGACTGGGGTCGGCTACCCCCGGGCCACTTCCACTCTCCCCCTCATCGAGTACCTGAGTCGTGGTGGTGTCAGCAGAGGGTTAACCACCATCGGCTCCTCGGGGTAAGTGTTCACGGGTGGGCTCAGCGGGTCCTCGGGGTAGCTGGAGCTGGGTGGTCCCGGCCAGTCCTGCTCCAGACAGCTGGTGCGGGGCAGGCTCGGCCAGTCCTCCTCAGGGTAGAGCGCAGGGCAGGCTCAGCTGGCCAGATGTGAGTGTTGGCGAGCAAGGGCCGCAGACCTCTGGCCGCTGCGGGAGTTGGGGGCCCACTGAGTTCCGTGGGTCAGCTTTTGTACTTCCGAGTCTGCGCCGTGACCTATGAAGGGCGGGCACAGGCCCCGGTGGCCCCCTCACAGTGGGGTTGGGAAAGGTTTGTCCCGCAGCGGGGCTGTGAGATATCCCACCACCTCGCTACACCCTCCCATCCCTGCCCTTTCCGCCCGAGCCCCGCCCCTTCCGGGGGCCAGAGCCGGCCCCAACCCAGCCCCGTACTGATAAGTCCCTATTTCTACTTTCACCTCTGCTGGAGACTGACTTTGCTGCAGGCCCCAGTTCCTGACAAGACCAGCCCTCACCCTGGAATACTTATGGTTATTGAGGGAATGAGCCACAAGGAGCCAAATAAAGCAGGTTTCATGGTCCATGTGAAACCCCTCACCCAGCTCCCCTGCTTGGCAACATCAATACTTTCCAATAGCCAGATACTCACCCAAACACACACTGTCCCTCCCGCTCAATAATGCAATCACAGGTCAGACCCCTCCACAAGAGACCGTGAGCTAGCCATTAGACCTGTGCTATCCCTGGTGTAAGACTGCTGGCTTCAGTGGAGTTAAATAGGGATCAAATTTGCACCACAAATCCCTCTCTAATGCAACAGAAAGTGTAAAGGGAAGAGCAAATGAAGAGATAAAGGAGAGAACAACACAGGGTTCTGGAAGTTGCTGGCACTGTTCATGGCAAGCCATCCAGACCCAGAGATTTGAATAATGCATGCTCCATAAATCTAAGTGTTCCCGCTTGCCACATTTTAGAACAGGGAGCAAAAATAATAGCTACTGTCCATACTTATCACTAATAATAAATTGCAGGGCTCCTACGTGTGGCAGCGATTAATGCAAAAACACAACCCAAAACACATGACTAAATAAATAGATAGTTTGACTTTCCTGGGGGTTATCATTTTCCCTCTCTACACCCCTCTGACTCTTCTGTGCCTTCCAACACAAAAGTACATCCAAAAATAACTACCCTCACACCACACCTCCTTGAGAGACAGGCAAAGGGGGGCTAATTCACCCCCTGCGTGAGCTCCATGCCAGTCAGTGGAGTTATCCATGGATTCTCCCTGGATCTGGCCTCCAAAAAGGGGGTGCAGCAGTACACATTACAGCTTAGTGTGTTGCTAACAGAGACCGAGGAGCAACTGCGTAGTAACCTGCCTTCCGCACATGATGATTGACACTTCCCAGAAGGGGAGGCTTGCTTGCTTCCTCAGCCGAGATCAGACCCTGCTGCTGGACTGTTCAATGGCTGGTTTGGAAAACATATCCTTGTTACTGAGACCAGGGCCGGCTTTAGGAAGTGCGGGGCCCAATTCGAACATTTTTGGCAGGGCCCTGACAGGGATGACTCAAAAAAAAAAAAGTGGAAAAAAAAGCCTTTCATTTTTTTCATGTATTATTTACTTTCCATAACTATATAAATAATAAAATTATATATTATGTACATTGCATCATATACGCTGTTGATTGGTTATTAATGACTGACGTTTCATATGTGTGGGTCCCAGCTGCTCCCTGCTCCCCTCATTGAAGCAGGTGTGCAGGGTTACTGTCCTGGAACTGCAGGGCAGCAGTGGACATGGGGCTGACTGGAGGTAGGGTCTGGTTTCAGGCAGGGCAAGGGGTGCGGGGCTGGTTGGAGATGTGTGGGGCGGGCTGGTTCAGGCAGGGCCACAGGGGGATGCAGCAGGGGTTGGCAGGGCTGGAGACAGAGGAGTGTGAGACTGGCTGGCTTCAGGCAGCGGGGTGCAGCAGGGGTTGGCTGGAGACAGGGCAGGCTGTACAGGGCTGGTGCGGGCAGCAGTGTGTGTGGGGCTGGCTGGCTGGCTGGCTTTGGGCAGGGCCACAGGGGTGTGTGGCAGGGGTTGACTGGAGACACGGCAGGGGGTTTGACAGGGACTGGCTGTGGGCACAGGGTGCAGAGCTGCCTGCAGGCAGGGGCAGCGGGCCTGGTGTGGGCACGGCAGGGGGTGCAGCAGAGGCAGCTGGAGCCCAAGCCCTTTAAATAGCCCCCAAGCTCCCTGCTGTCCCAGGGTTTTGGGGGCTATTTAAAGGGCCAGGGGCTCCCCTGCTTCTACCCTGCCCTAGACCTTTTAAATAGCCGCGGTAGCCCTGGGGAATGCATGGGGGTGGCGGGGCTCTCGCAGCTATTTAAAGGATGGGGGGTGGCAGAGGCAGCTGGAGCCCTGGCCCTTTGAATAGCCGCCAGAGCCCCTCACTACCCCAGGGCTCTGGAGGCTATATTAAGGGCCCGGAGCTCCAGCCGGGAAAGCCAGGCCGCAGGGCTTGCCGCACTCCGGCTGGGGCTCCAGCCAGGAGAGTGGGGCCGCAGGGCTTGCCGCGCTCCAGCCGGGGCTGCAGGGCTTGCCGCGCTCCCGCCAGCACTTCGCTCAAGGGAGCGGGACCATGGAAGACCCCTGAGCAGATCGCAACCAGGGACCCAGGGTAAGTTGTTTTTTTTTTTAATTTTAAAAGTGTCTAAGGCGCAGGGCCCTCTTAGGCGCGGGGCCCGATTCCTGGGAATTGGGCGAATCGGCCTAAAGCCGGCCCTGACTGAGACACAACATCATCTGCCTTTGGACTTCAATTGGGGTTGACTACATGAATGTGAAGGCAATACTTGGCCCATAGGAATGAAGTGCAGCAGCAGGAAAGTCTCCTAAAAATGGCACAGGGAGAGGGGCAGAAAGGATTACAGCCTGTAGAACTGGTTTTACCAATAGAAGAAGTCGTCACCATGATGCTCAATGGTGCCCCAGTCCACCCTTGCACCCAGAATGACAGTTCCTGGTTGGGAAATTACTCTCCATTACCCAGCCTGCCAGATTCATTCACTGAGGTTGTGCTAGCTCCGCATGGATAAGAGGAACGGAAAAAGAAAGACCTAAAAATACGTTCAGTAGCTGAAAGGGAGATAGGCCCCATCTGCATCCCTTAGACATAAAATGGCTCACTCAGTTACAGATTCTCATCTCCCTCAAATGCAAAAGAGAGGAACCAGGAGAGAATGCTGTGGAAAGCCCTGCTAAGAGGAGAGGTCAGTGGTGAACTGACAAAGTCACAGACAGCATAGCTCCTAGGGAAGGGAGCCAGACATCTGAGTGAAGACCCATTCACAGCTAGACCCTGGTAGCTCTCAGATAGTTGTGTCCTGTTGTTCTCTTTTAACATGTTTCCATAATTAAAATGAAGATGAATTTTTGAACATTGGCTGCTTCCTGTGCTTGACCAGTCGCCCCCACCAGCGCACACACACACACACACACACACACTGCATTCAATGCTTCCTTTGGAAAGGGTCTGTCTCTTATCCACTTCTAGTTATAGGATGCTTCTCCTTTAAAGAATTACTCCCATTTGTAAGGTGTGTTTCCTCTTGAAAATTACTTCTGGCATCTTTCATTTGGAATAGTGTAGCAAGGGACAGAAACAGAAAGGTCACAGTGGGACTAAGAAATCAAGGCATTAAATGTGCTGAAATATCACGGCCATCAACTACACCACACACATTAGACAGCTGGGATAGAGCGCATGACCCCAAGCCTGTCTGAGACTACAATTTCCTGCCACTTGACTTGCAAGAATCTTTCTACTATCTGTCAGTTGTCATAGAGCATATGCCCTCACTTACACTTGTTTTACATCAGCATGACTCCACTGACGAGAATGTAGTTATTTGTGATTTAAAATAGTGTAATTATTGTGGACCCAAGCCACTGAGGGTGAAACAGACAGACGACCAGAAGGGGCAGCAGTTCATATACACCAGGGGTCAGCAACCTTTCAGAAGTCATGTGCCGAGTCTTCATTTATTCACTCTAATGTAAGGTTTCGCGTGCCGGTAATACATTTTAATGTTTTTAGGTCTCTTTCTGTAAGTCTATAATATATAACTAAACTATTGTTGTATGTAAAGTAAATAAGGTTTTTAAAATGTTTAAATGAAGCTGCTTAAAATTAAATTAAATGCAGAGCCCCCTGGACTGGTGGCCAGGACCCAAGAAGGCAAGTGCCACTGAAAATCAGCTCACATGCTGTCTTTGACACACATGCCATCGGTTGCCTACCCTGATATACACAGTAACCATTGGTTTCAGAGTAGCAACGGTGTTAGTCTGTATCCACAAAAAGAACAGGAGTACTTGTGGCACCTTCGAGACTAACAAATTTGAGCATAAACTTTTGTGGGCTACAGCCCACTTCATCGGACGCATATAATGGAACTTATAGTGAGAAGATATATATACACACACACGTACAGAGAACATGGAAAAAGGTGGGAGTTGCCCAACCAACTCTAAGAGGCTAATTAATTAAGATGAACTGTTGTCAGCAGGAGAAAAAAAAAAACTTTTGTAGGGATAATCAAGATAGTCCATTTAAGATAGTTCCACAAGATACTTAACATGAGGAAATAGATTGAATGTGTGTAATGGCTCAGCCATTCCCAGTCCCTGTTTAAGCCTAAATTGATTGTATCTAGCTTGCATATCAATTCAAGTTCAGCAGTTTTTCGTTGGAGTCTGTTTTTGAAGCTTTTCTGTTGCAAAATTGCCACCTTTAAATTTGTTACGGAATGGCCAAAGAGGTTGAAGTGTTCTCCTACTGGTTTTTGAATGTTATGATTCCTGATGTCAGATTTGTGTCCATTTATTCTTTTGCATAGAGACTGTCCGGTCTGGCCAATGTACATGATAGAGGGGCATTGCTGGCACATGATGGCATATATCATGTTGGTAGATGTGCAGGTGAAGGAGCTGTGATGGTGTGGCTGATGTGATTAGGTCCTATGATGGTGTCACTTGAATAGATATGTGGACAGGGTTGGCATCGGGCTTTCTTGCAAGGATAGATTCCTGGGTTAGTGTTTTTGTTCTGTGGTGTGTGGTTACTGGTGAGTATTTGCTTCAGGTTGGGGGGCTGTCTGTAAGCGATGACAGGTCTGTCTCTCAAGATCTGTGAGAGTAAGGGATCAGTTTTCAGGATAGGTTGTAGATCTTTGATGGTGCACTGGAGAGGTTTTACTTGGGGGCTGAAGGTAACGGCTAGTGGCATTCTGTTATTTTCTTTGTTGGGCCTGTCTTGTAGTAGGTGACTTCTGGGTACTCTTCTGGATCTGTCAATCTGTTTTTTCACTTCAGCAGGTGGGTATTGTACTTTTAAGAATGCTTGATAGAGATCTTGTAGGTGTTTATCTCTGTCTGAGGGATTGGAGCAAATGCAGTTGCATCTTAGAGCTTGACTGTAGACAGTGGATCATGTGGTGTGTCCTGGATGGAAGCTGGAGGCATGTAGGTAAGTATAGCAGTCAGTAGGTTTCTGTTATAGGGTGGTGTTTATGTGACCATCGCTTATTAGCACAGTAGTGTCAAGGAAATGGAGTGCTTGTGTGGATTGGTGTAGGCTGAGGTTGATGGTGGGATGGAAATTGTTGAAATCATGATGGAATTCCTCAAGGGCTTCTTTTCCATGGGTCCAGATGATGAAGATGTCATCAGTGTAGTGCAAGTAGAGCAGGGTCGTTAGGGGATGAGAGCTGAGGAAGCATTGTTCTAAGTCAGCCATAAAGATGTTGGCATACTGTGGGGCCATGCAGGTACTCATAGCAGTGCCACTGACATGAATGTATATATTGTCCCCAAATGTGAAATAGTTGTGGGCGAGGACAAAGTCGCAAAGTTCAGCCACCAGGTTAGCTGTGACATTATCAGGGATACTGTTCCTGATGGCTTGTAGTCCATCTTTGTGTGGAATGTAGGTGTAAAGTGCTTCTACATCCATCGTGGCCAGGATGGTGTTTTCTGGAAGATCACCGATGGATTGTAGTTTCCTCAGGAAGTCAGTGGTGTCTCGAAGATAGCTGGGAGTGCTGGTAGCACAGGGACTGAGGAGACTGTCCACATAGCCAGACAGTCCTGCCGTTAAGGTGCCAATGCCTGAGATGATGGGGCATCCAGGATTTCCAGGTTTATGGACCTTGAGTAGCAAACAAAATATCCCTGGTCAGAGTTCTAAGCATGTGTCTGTGTGGATCTGTTTCCTCCCCATCTTAAGTATCTTGTCAAACTGTCTTAAATGGGCTATCGATTATCACTACAAAATTTTTTTTTCCCTCCTGCTGTCAACAGTTCATCTTAATTAATTAGCCTCTTAGAGTTGGTTGGGCAACTCCCACCTTTTCATGTTCTCTGTATGTATATATGTCTCCTCACTATATGTTCCATTCTATGCGTACGATGAAGTGGACTGTAGCCCACGAAAGCTTATGCTCAAATAAATTTGTTAGTCTCCAAGGTGCCACAAGTACACCTGTTCTTTTTACAGTAACCATTATTAGCTATTACTTGTTTATCAATATTACAGTAGCATCCAAAGGCTACAATTTTGGATCAAAGGTCCATAGAGTTGTCTTTCTATTTGCATAGAACCTATGAAAAGATCCCTAATGTATAGATTAGAAACTGCAAGCAAATTTAACAACAAAAAATTAATCATAATCAGAGGAAGGGAAGGGGAATAAGCTAATGTGGTTCACCATTTAATAGTACATTGTTGAATGCTCATTCTTGGGATATTTTAAAGGTTAGGGCTTAATAAGCCATTCCAATGCTACTTGTGGTTTTAAACTGAAATGATTGACCTCGGGGGCAACAACAGCACAATAATATTTCCATTAGTTAATTGCATGTCTGAAATGTTAATCAACAGTCCATTAGCACTGTATTTGCCTCGTTAACCCGTCTGCAGAGCTGGTAGGACTGTCCCACATGGAGATTTACATTTTAGTTTTAGATGCTATCATGCTGGAGTAGTACTTTTTAGTGCTTTCCCTCCAGAAGTGCCCCTCTCCCACAAATCAGGCCATATACACTAAACATATAGTACTATCTCATTACAGGGTTTTTGTTTTGTTTTGTTTTAAATTAAGAAGTCTCCTGCTTCAAAAGTAGCATGGTTAGATATTAACAGTTCCCGATCATGTTTGAGATGACTGATAACCCATTTTCTGAGTTCACTGATGATGGAAAGATGCCATAGATAATGTTAAACATATTACCAGCTCCACTGTGGCTTGAAAGACCTAATCTCCATTGGCCTCCATTTATGGAAAAACTCTTTTCATATACTATGTTTGACAGGTTAGGTGCTGGCGATTAGACCCTAACCATATCCTGGTTTCGACAAAAAAAAATAGTAATAATACAGCAATCAGGATCCAATCTGCCCAAGTTTAATCGTCCTTTCCTCTTAACTTAGGAGACAGCCAATCAACTCCCCCTGTAGCCTACAGGAACCCACTTCAGCCTATTTCCCGAAATTGTAAATTGGGGTTCATGCTTATTAACTTATCTCCTAGAGTTCTTGAAGATTAGTTTGAACACATTTGTGAAGTGCTTTATATGTGAAAAGTACTGTACAAGCATCAGCGACGGTATGGAGTTCAAGGGTATCCATGGTGAAAGTAGTGACACCCTCACTGGGTTATGCAAGCTTCTTTTTAAATCCTTGCCTGTGCGTCAGGAACGTGTAGTGCACACAGCTTGGTGCCTCGGTCCATCAGTGAAGATGACATTTTGCATCTCATAGGTGTACAAGTATTTTAATCTATACTGGTTCTAATATCTTCATCACCATTGTATCTGAGCATCCATTAAGTGATGTGACTATCATTTGTCATGTAGTTTGCTCTCTCTTATCCTCCCCTCTGGGGGTAGAACTATGAGTACACGGTAGTGTTTTCTTTTAGTAGGGCATTTGGATATTGTTGTTTTTAAATGTATATGCTATTAAGTACTTATATTACAGAAGTCAGGTTGAAGAAGTTCACCTTGGACTTACAGCAAAAGGTGCTGAGGTTTGTTATAGTCCTTAGGTTTTTGGGAGTTCATTCCTGAGTCTCAGACCAGCCCCAGAGAAAGCTCAGTCTCCTGCACAGATGAACTTCCCCTTGTGCTTGAGGAGCAGAGCTGTCGACCATCTTGCGACTCTTAGATATGCTAGGCACAGGCCATTGAAAGAGACCTTGAATTTGACTCAATATTCTGTGGGAAGGACAGGTTTGATTTGCCCATAGTAGCCTGTATTGCTTAGATGGGCCGCCGGATACTTTACCAGCTGGTTGTTTCCTAAGGGCTGATAGCATATCATGCCCAGGTATATTGCACTGCTGGACTCCAGGTAGGACATGGTGAAGGTGTGAATGATCAAGACCAGTTCATCGTCCATCAGGATGGGATGGAGTATCCTAGCCAACCAGAGATAGTAGAAAGCATCAGTGTTGTTATGCAAGAGGTTAGCCTCAGAGAAGAATCTAGGAGTACTCCTAAACTGCAAAATGAGTTGACTGATTATGGGTATACATGTTTCAACCAATGAAGATTGCACCGTGTCTGCAAACACATCAGAATGCTTGCCTTTGCCCACCAATAATCTTCTCTGTCTTTCTTAGGTTCAACTTCATCCCCGAGCTCACCTTGTCCAAGCATTGGGCCATCTTGGTGGTAGTGATATGGTCAGATGTAATCAAGGATAGGTAGAGCTGTGTCTCCATCTGCCTATTGCTGGCACTTCAGTCCATATTGTCTGACCAATTCCCTATCTTAAAGGCACATTGTGAGTATAAATACACTAAGAACCAGGAGGTGATTATGGTATTGGGGGTCCATGAGAGTCCCTAAAACAAAAGAGATGAATTCACTTAGTGGCTGCATGCAGGGATTGAATATGATCAGAAAGAACTGATCTTTGTGGGACTCCACAAGTGAGGGGTGTATTGGCAGAGGTGCAGTTTCCCCCGGCCACTCTTCAGGTGCATCGCTCCAAGGAGTGTCCCCAAAGCCTCAGTTACCATAGGTTGCTACTAGCACTACTCCACCAAAAAGATCTATTGTCCTATCATTCACAGTATTCAGAAGTATTCAAGGCTTGGCTACATCGGGAGTTACTCTGCAATAGCTATTCCTGATTAACTCCATATGTGGAGACACTTATTCCAAAACCCAAGTGGATTAAGCTAATTCTGAATAAGGCAATCTTATTCCAGATAAGAGCATCAGAATTAAATCAGGAACAGTTAATCTGCTTCAGATTCACATTTTACCTTATTCCAGATTAATTTTCATGTGTAGAGAAACCCTCAGTAATCTACCGTGCTTGGGCTATACAGTATGTACTAATCCACAGTTATCTAATGGAAATCCAGTGTTAACACCATAGGAGATGTATTGCCAAGGACGTGGAGCTGGAGATGTGAGAGGGAGAAAGATATTTTACCATAAGGCCAAATGCTCAAGACTATATTCAGTCCTTAGTATGGCAAAACTCACTGAAATCATTGGGAGATTGGTCAGAATGAGAACTAGTGCCCCAATTCTGCAAGACAGAGGCCTGCAGTGGGACTGGGATCCCACAGCATACACTGCCATAATAGCAGGAGTGAGATCAAAAATTCAAACAATTGTGGGGTGGGACAGGAATGCAATTAAATAAAAAATAGTCCCATGAAGGCTCTACTGTAAGCAGTTCCCTGCACGCAGACCCTTGTTCTGTCATTTACTGATGTCAACTAGGTTTCATGCAGGGAGTGCCACTGCTTCCTAATTCCCCAATTTGAGCCCAGCATAAGGGTCCACACAGAGAACAATTTGTAGACAGAAGCCTAAAATCTTCTTGCTCCGAGTAGGAATGTAGTAATGAATGGTTTCTCTCTTCCGGGCTCTTTCTTCTCTATTTTCTTTGAAGGCCATCCAGCCCCCCAGGGCCTGTGAATTGGGCTTGTTAATTCAATAGAGGTAGGAATAATTTCTCATGTTAAAAATTGAGGACAACATACTGCGCTCTCATGCACACTTTGCTTTTATTCCTTCCTGTTCTTTTCCTTAATCTAAATGTCACTTTGAACTGAAAGTCCTTGTTTTGGGTATGGAGACATCAACAGGCAGCGTCCAGGAGTTGGTTTATATAGTCCAATGACTACTAACAATGCTGTTAAACAGTAAACATCTTGAAGCGAAAGCTAAACCACAGGAATTTGGTACTAAGGCTCAGAGAAGGAATTCTGGGAAGCTGCCATTCTCTAAAGAAAAAATGTTTCAGGTCTCCCTCAGTCCGGACAGACTGACAAGTGAGTATAGACCACTGCAGCCCAGCATAGCCTTGCGCTAGCAGAATGCTGCATTTTATCACTTATTCTCGGTTTACCATGTTTTTCTCTCTGTCAGACTTCATTAAAAAAGAACATGGAAATTTACTTGACATTTATATAGTAGAGACTGGGTCCAAACCACATGCCTGGATCTAAACATCCCAGATCTCTAGGGAGGCCAGAGCCTAACTTTACAGCCTGCTTTTCTCTCTCTAAGGCCTGGGCTACACTAGCGGGGGGCGTCGAACTAAGATACGCAAGATCACTTACATGAATAGCATAGCTGAAGTCAGCATATCTTAGGTCGATTTACCTGGCTGTGAGGATGGCAAGTCGACCGCTGCCGTTCCCCTGTGGACTCCGCTTCCGCCTCTCGCCATGGTGGAGTTCCGGAGTCGACGGCAGAGCAATCGGGGATTGATTTTATCATGTCTACACTAGACGTGATAAAAATTCATCCCCGATAGATCGATCACTACCCGCTGATCCAGCAGGCAGTGTAGACGTATCCTAAGGGGCTGCACCAAACAGTTCTTATCCATGGCGATGTTTGATTATAGATATAACAAGATTATAGGAGGATTATAGGAGTCTGGTGGCACCTTAAAGACTAACAGATTTATTTGGGAATAAGCTTTTGTGGGTAAAAAAAAAAACACCTCACTTCTTGTCTGAAGAAGAGAAGTTTTTTTACCCATGAAAGCTTATGCCCAAATAAATCTGTTAGTCTTTAAGGTGCCACCAGACTCCTTGTTGTTTTTGCAGCAGAGAATCCTGTGGCACCTTATAGACTAACAGACGTTTTGGAGCATGAGCTTTTGTGGGTGAATACCCACTTCATCGGATGCATGTTGTATTTGTGGATACA
This sequence comes from Chelonoidis abingdonii, assembly GCF_003597395.2. NCBI lineage: Eukaryota > Metazoa > Chordata > Testudines > Testudinidae > Chelonoidis > Chelonoidis abingdonii. Next base: position 161,046,901 of record NC_133769.1, on the reverse strand, counting down.
GACTAACACGGCTACTCCCTGATACTTGATTATAGATATGGTTGCCTCTTCAGCTCAGGCCCATCTCTAATATTTACACCTCAAAACTGCCCCATGGCATTTTCTGCGTGTGTCAGGTGGTGTGCTTACCACTACTGTGATGAAATGTTCATCATTAACTTTGGGGATCTATTAATAATTATACAGACTTCAACATCTCCCTTAGCATGCAAAAGGTAACTGCCAGCCTGAGGAGAAGATTTTTATGAAAACTCTGGTGTTTTTGGCTCTCTCCAGCCATGCGAAAGAAGTCAGATACATTAAACAGAAACCTACTTGTCAAAAAACCAGTAACATGGTTCCAGTGTTCCAGGAAAACATGAAGTAGGGAGTATTTCAACTTCTTCTGGGTATCATCTTGTATCTGTAGTGGCCTCATTACACACATGGATGTGGAGAGGTTGGTCTTTCCCAAACTTCTGCACATGGAACCTCTACTGCTTAACAGCAACAAAACTCCAAGGGCCTCCTTTAATACTGAGCTGCTCCAAGCTATTTCCAGATAAGTAAGCAAACAAGCCATGGAGTTTATTAAAGGGATTTTCCTTTTCTTCAGCGACAGCCCATTCTGCTTTTCTGGTTCATGGGTTCTAATCAAAGATACTGCTCAATAGTGTGGCTGGTGCACCAGGAGAGACAAAAGCAAAGAAACACAAATAGGTGCAATTTTAGATTTTGCACGAGACTATAAAGCCACTTGTCAGAATCTATGATTTTTCCATAGTCACAAGCTGGACCTGGCAAGAAAGACAGTACCACAAACGGGTCTGCAAAGGGAGCAGAGAAAGCATGACTAGATGAGCCATATGTCAATACACAGATCACAATCAAACCATAAGATTATGTTGAACACTTTTGGGAGAAGAATCGACATCGGGTTGAGTCAGTGCCTGATGACTCTAAGGAGGAACACCAGATTAGAGCTTCAGTGTGTCTACAGGATTCTAAGCTTTCATTTACCAAAGAAATAAACCTTAGAGCTGCAAAGTATTTTTTATTGTACCTGACTATAGTGCTGCCTTATTAACTCTGCAAAGAGACAAACATAGCTATGGCAAGTACCAACTCCCCTAATGCATCTCAATGAGTATGAATTCTGACGGCTAATTATGTCCATTTAAGTGTTAGCATTGTTTGCTAAAAGGAGCAGCCTTTAACAATCAGCCTCCTCTAGGGTTACGGGTGAAGTTTGGGATTGTGGACAGAGCTCTGGGAAGAACGATGAGGAGGTGAGATGATGAAATGAGAAAGCAGATGTTAAAAAGTATTGGCATTTCAACCTCACAGAACTGATGATTAGCTCTAAGTGACAGTATTACATATTCTAAAAAGAGGATATAGGACCTATGTTTTACTCACATCCAGTAAGGATTCTGTTAGTTCAAGTGACAGTGGCCTGTGTTGCTGAGCTGAAGATCCTGTTTATTTTGTTGTTGTATGTTGTTTATGTCACACGTTATCTGTCAATCATGGTGTCTTGTCTGTGACTATGGATTTGTTATAGCAGGTGACATTGTTGGCTAGGGTGACAAGACAGCAAATGTGAAAAATCAGGACAGGGGGTGGGGGGTAATAGGAGCCAATATAAGAAAAAGACACAAAAATTGGGACTGTCCCTATAAAATCAGGACATCTGGTCACGCTGTTGTTGGCCAACACTCCGTCTCCTCATCTAACCCTGAAGAGTTCTGAAAATGTGGCTTATGCCATGAGCCACCACAGATCGTCACCATGATGTGCAGTCTTGAGGTCAGGACACAAACAGCAACAATCACCAGAAATTCCTCATTTCATTTTGGTCGTCCAGAGACCACACCCTCTTTCTTCTTGAATGAGGACCTAGCCTCAGTTCTCTAGGCTGTCATCACTTCTGGTCTAGGCTACTACAATGAACTCTAACCAGGATTCATCCTGAAGCTCTTTGGAGCACGAATGGTCTTTTTGTATAGTACCTAGCACAATAGGGTCCTGGCCCATGAATGGGGCTCATGGGTACTTAATTTGTATTCCCAAAAGCTCAAGACAGTTCAAGACACACCTAGAGAAGACAGAACAATGAGAGCACAAACTGATCCTTTGATTTCTGCATCAATTCACAGACTCCACAAATAGCACAGTAGAAAGATACCAAAAGAGTACTGCTAGGGTATGGTGCCCTCCTCCACCCTGATCCAGCATGAGTGCCCAACTCCACTGCCCACTGTCAGGGTGGCCAAGTGCATGGCTGTCACTAAAATGCCTCCCTTCTGGTTCACGTGCCTAACAGTCTTCTGAGCATGGGCGTAGTTTGGGGGGTAGGGGGCGATTGCCCTGCTAAAAAAACTGCAAGCCTTTGGCAGGCACAGAATTTGCCCTCTCCCCGCCACACGAAGCCCCATTGGTCTGATTAGAGCTGCCCCCCGCCCCCAATACAGAAGTCAAACTACACCTATCCTTCTGAGTTGCACTCCCAGAGACAGAGCATTCCTGCCAAAGGCCCCTGTAATACAGGTCGCTGGCCAGTCACTAGATCAGAAGGTTCACCACACTCACAGCCCTGACTCAGATTTGATCCCATTCAGTAGAACGCAGTGGTGCACACACCATTTTGTCACATGCCTGGCAATTCTGCGGGTACAGCATTCTGTGTTTCTGCTTCTTAAATGCTCGTGTTCCTCCTGTGTGTGATTCTAATGGGGAAAGAGTCTTAACTGCCATTCTTTTTCACCTTGATTTGCTGTGTCCTAATTTTCCACAGGGCTTGTTTCAAATTAATTGAATTGGCAAAACACATCATTTAAGCTTGTAGATGTGATGGAAATAACTTGTGTGCGTCAACAATCCCAGTTAGGTTGCCTCATCCATCGTTGGTGACAGACATCTTTTGTATTAAATGAGATCACCCAGTTTTGGAGAGGACCAAGTGGAACACAGATCCAGCTTTTTCTTCATCTGTTAACAGTGTGCTTTTTGAAGCCATATCAAATTCTTTCCCAAAAGTTAGAACAGAGGATTTTGCCGGACATGATCAAATCACAATGTATACAAAATAGTTTTAAACAATAATATTTTCCACGGTCTTTTTATATTATAAAGAATTTTGTCCTTTTCTCCATCTGAGGATCTCCAAGTGTTTTACAAAAATTAGTGGATTTATTACAAAAAACCCCAAAACCACATTTATATGATGTCTTTGTGCCCTTCTAGCAACGAAAGGGACCAGAATGCTGCCAAACGTCCTCAGCTGGGGAATTCCCTAGAATGGGGGAATTCCTTGCTGGCATAGAGTTGGTATCACTGGCACCTATGCCATCATGACCCACTGCAGTATACAACAGAGGGGGCACATTTAGGTTGAGAAGGGGTGTGGCTGGAGTGCAATTGCTCTTTGGCTATACTTGTCTGTCATGATTTCTGGGTTCATAGCCAGCTGATATTGTTTAGAGGAGCTCTCAGGTTAGTATTCCTTCAGGCTGCTCTAAATGACTGACAGGTATTATGATTTAAACAAAGGAGAAGAGTAACACAGAAGTTAAGTGATGGAACCAATGCTGTACAGAGAGTCATTGGCAAAGCTGTGCCTTATGTTTCTCAGTTGCCAGTTGTACTTTCAGACACAAGAGGAGTCTTCCTCCTGAAGAGTTCAATTATCAGTGCTCGCTGCAAAGATGAGGTTTTTGTGATGGGCATTTGGTTGTAGTAGGAACTGGCCACTGACCATAAACATTTCACACAGGGCCCACTGAACCACCACTAGTCTGTGACAATTTTCAGCCACTACCAGCTTGTACTAGGGTCATACCAGTAGCCTAAAGGAGAACACAATCGGCTTTTGCAGCCACAGTCATCAAAAGGCTGGATTTCATTTCACTTTCGTCATAGAAAATGTTAAGGATTACTGTAGGCAGTTCCAAACACAGGAAAAGCGAGAGTCACCTTTGCAATGATGTGGTTTGGGTTTGCTTGGTGTATTTTGGGAATTAGAGAAAGTAAAACATTTCCAATTCAAATGTGCTGCAGCTACTGCCATGGTATTTTAAAGACTGTGTCATTAGTATGCATCCCTAAAAGCAGTTTTAGAAAGACAGGACTTGGGCTTAAGCCCCAGTCTTCAGGACGAAGGGCAAATACCCAACCAGAAGTTTTTTAAAAACATATTTTGGTGAGTTTTGTGTTGCTGAAAGGTGCCAGATGGAAAGCTCCAGGGAATGCAGACAGAGTAGCTGCACAGACAGACAGTCACACTATCAGCTGACAATGTGACTCAACCTGTCTTGGAGGGACAACCTCTAGAGTGCGAAGGGAATTTGCCCCCCTCGTGACTCGCTCTCTGAAACTGCCAGTGGGGTGGGTGGAGGGTCCAATTATCAGTGCTCTCTAAAAAGATGAGGTTTTTGTGATGGGTATCTGGTTGCTGTAGGAATTGGCCCTTGACCATAAACATTTCTCACAGGGCCCACTGAACCACCACCAGACAGTGACAATTTGCAGCCACTACCAACTTGTACTAGGGTCATACCAGTGGCCTAAAGGAGAAAAGCTATGTTACTACTATCATTCTTTGTTTAGCAATGACAGTGCTCTTACCAGTGTAGGGTACATACAGAGACACAGTCCTACTGTACCCAATTGCTATGTCCTGACTCATTAAGTCTCTTTCATACCAAATTTTCCTTGCACTATGCTTGACCCCTCTTCCTACCTTGAGGATTTCAGTCAGCACAAGTGACACACTTGCTCTTCCTGATCAAAAACCCGAGAACAGTGTTTGTTTTGAATATTCTATATAACTGGGAGAAAACACCTATGCAGCAGAGTGCCTAGGTGGGCACTGGGGAAAAACTAACATTCTCCATCTTCTGAGAAAGCTGCTTTGCCAAACTTTCAGAGAGGTCTCCCTGTTGGCTAACACCTCTTCACAATCCCCATGTAAACACCCTTTGAAAACACATGATGTACTGCTATAAACACACAAACTCATTGGCTCGTTACAGAGAGGCTTGTACTATCTTCAGTGGTTTCTATGAGCTCTTACACCCTGATTCTCTTAAGGTCTCACAGAGGAACCTTCACCATTCAGCACCAAGGACAGGGACAGATATATTTACTTGGAAGGCCTATAACCTCAACAGAATCATATAGGAACCAAATACTGGAGCGGTACAGAGACAGTCCCACCTAGTGTGGGTGTGCGCTCTGCGGAGGAGGGGAGAGGTACAGAGAGCCCCTCCTAGTGTGGGGTCAGGGGCGTTGGAGGTTAATTTCCCAGATTAAATCTTTTCCCTGCTATGCTGACTGGTAGCTTTGGTAAACTGGAAATCTGTGCTAACATCTGTAGGTATAAGGTAGGGTGGGAGGAAAGAGAAAGGATGGAAAGGAAAGATTTTGCTTTCCTCTTTTCTGTGTGGGTTTTTTTGGGTTTGTTTTTTTTTTTTGGTCTTCTTCTAAGTGAAAGGCCTTCTGTTCAGATAGCAGGAGGAGGCTGGTAATGATTAATTGATTTTGCTGTCAAATACAGGAAGCACATGTGTGTGAGGGGTGCAGGCTACCATTTTTAATGATGAAAAAAAAAACTTTCATTTCTGGTCCCTGATAACCTATTTAAAAAAAAAATAAAAAGGAGCAAGCAAGAGAGAAGCAAATACACACAAAATAGAAAAGCCAAGACACAAGGAACAAAGCCTTCCCACAGTCACTGTGGGAAAATGAAGAATCTGCCTGGATGTTTTCTGGGCTTGAATGAAACACAAAGGCTAAAAAGAAGCCAGAAAATAGCAAGCACTGTCATGGTAAAGCTACCCCTCTTGCACCTCTGACTGTGGTCTTTGCTACCAGAACCTCTCTCCTCAGATTACCCATGGGGTGTATTCTAACACAGATGCCCTTGCCATGACACCTGTATTAAGCCAGCCAATTAATCTATCTTGTTTTTAGGTTCTTATATCGATCTCCCCGCAATACCATAATAATCATCTCCCGGTTTTTAATGCATTTTTCCTCATAACATGCCTGTGAGGTAAGGAAGCACTATTAACTACATGGTACAGATGAGGAACTGAGAGACTATGTGACTTAATCAAGGTCACACAGGAAGCCTATGGTAGAGTACAGAATTGAACCTGGGTCTTCTGAGTCCCAGCTGGCACTTATTTATAATAAAAATTGTAAATACATACACACACACGCACACATACTTATATAATTCTAGCTTTCTGTCCATCCTTCACCCCCTTTGACTTGTTGCTTGTCTTCTTAGGCTGTTAGGTCATTGGAGAAGGGAGCATGTTCCCAGACATTTGCTAAATGGCAAGGACAACAGAACCCCATTCCTACTGAGGTTTCTGTTCCCTGATTTTCAGTCCTTCTCCTGAGATTTTGTATGACAAACATCCAGCCCAAAACCAATTGATTAGGCCAAGGAGAAAGAAAATGGGTCTTCATAGACTAGAGATGCCTGGAGACAGCAGCACTTTGGAGTTCCACTGTTTAGGAAACCTACTTCCCGAAGCTACCCAAAAAACAAACAAACAAACAAACAATCAATCTACCATAAAGGAGGCACATCCCCTCCCTGAAAATCTTTATGGAAAGATCAGAGTAGATAATTCCTCTTTGGGGAAGAGGGGTGTAAGCGTCCACTGTTGGGGTTTCGCCCTCCCTGGGGCGGCTGGGAAACAGGCCGCCTCACTACACGAGTTCGGTGCATTGGTGACTTAGCCGCGTGGGTCAGGATACAGCCAGGAGCTCAGGCCCTCAGGCAGGGGCTGAGCAAACAGTTCAGTAAGGCAAGCCAAGGCCCTAGGTCAGGGTGAGGCAGCAAACCACAGTTCAGGGCTCAGACCCTCAGGCAGGGGCTGAGCAAACAGTTTAGTAAGGTAAGCCCAGGCTCCTGGGCCTGAGCGCAGGGGCAAGGGGGAGACTGCCACCCGTGAGTGGGGTGGCAGGGAGGACGCAGGCCCACCCACTCCTCTGCATCCCAGCCCGGGGCCCTAACAGCGGCAGGTAGCCTGCTGCTGTGTCAGTGGGGATCCTGGCCGCAACACACTGACATTGGCTCTGGGTGTGCTGCAGCCAGACTAGGGTCGGCTGCCCCCGGGCTACTTCTGTACTCCCCCTCAGGCCCTACCTGGGTCCTGGTGTTGGCCTCTGGGGGGTCCAGGAGCATAGGTTCGTCGGGGCAGGGGTTGGGTGGCAGCTCTGGCAACCCCTCCGGGTAGCAGGCACAGGGTAGCTCCGGCAGCTCCTCCAGGTAGCGGACGCAGGGTAGCTCCGGCCAGTCTGGGCGGCCGCCTGGGGCTGCAGGAGCTTCCCAGTCTCGGGCTCCCGTAGGGACGTCTGCTCTCTCCGGCGACTGGCCAGCTTCTGAGCTCTGGTGTTGATCTTTTATACTTCCTGCCCTGCACCTTGACCTCTGGAGGGTGTGCACAGGCTCCTACGGTTCCGCCCACTTTGGCGTCCGTAAGGGCTCGTCCCTCTCTGGGGCGACTGGGAGCCAGGCCGTCTTACTACAAGGGGGAAAAGAAAAAAGAAAACCACCGCCCCCTCTGCTCTCAGTTCATGTTTGAGCTCCCAATTATTTGCACTTGAAAGTCTTCAGGCACCTTTGAAGTGAGAGATTCAGACTGTCCATGGAGAAGACAGCTTTGAGGACCCCAATCTTTCAAGGTGATTTCTAGAACACTTCTCCCTGAAGCATTCACTGCTTCCTCAATTGCTTTGCATGGGCAATCAATCTCCCCCTACCACAGCCACAAAATCCTGGTGTCCAACCTCCAGGAAAAAACAGTTACTCACCTTTGTAATTGTTGTTCGAGATGTGTTGCTCATATCCATTCCAATTAGGTGTGTGCACACGATCGTCAGAGAATTTTTACCCTAGCAACACCCAGTGGGTCGGCTGTGGAGACTCCTGGAGTGGTGTCTGATATATACCCCTGCCGACCCAGCACCCCCTCAGTTCCTTCTTGCCGGCTACTCCGACAGAGGGGAAGGAGGGCGGGTTTGGAATTGATATGAGCAACACATCTCAAAGAACAACAGTTACAAAGGTGAGTAACTGTGTTCTTCCCGTGCTTGCTCAGATCGATTCCAATTAGGTGACTCCCAAGTCTGACCTAGGCGGTGGGGTCGGAGTGAGACATTGCTGACTGCAGAACCACTGAACGAAATGCGGCATCGTCTCTAGACTGCTGAAGTAACATGTAGTGAGTGGCAAAGGTATGTACCGATGACCAAACCACAGCTCTACAGATCTCGTGAATCAGAACCTGGTCCAGGAAAGCGGCCGATGAGGCTTGAGCCCTCCTGGAGTGGGCAGTGAGGCAGGGGGTTGGGACACTGGCCAAGTCATAGCAAGCACAGATACAGGCCATGATCCAAGAGGAGATGCATTGCGAGGAGACCGGTAGGCCTTTCATCTCGTCGGCCCCTGCAATGAAGAGCTGGGTCGTTTTCCTAAATGGCTTCATACACTCAATATAGAATGCAAGGGCCCTAAGAATGTCCAGAGAGTGTATTCATTGATCCTGCCACATAGCGTGTGACTTTGGATGGAAGACCAGGAGGAAAATGTCCTGGTTCACATGAAAAAGCATGATACCACATGATACCACCTTGGGGAGAAAGGCAAGGTTAGGGCAAAGCTGCACCCTGTCTTTATGGAAAACTGTATATGGTGGCTCCAATGTGAGGGCTCTGATTTCAGATACAAATCTCACTGAAGAGACATCCTGCAAGGAAGGATGTCTTCCAAGATAGGTAAAGGAGTGAGCAGGTGGCCATTGGCTCGAACAGGGGCCCTGTGAGCCTGGAAAGGACCAGGTTAAGGTCCCACACTGGAACCGGTAGTCGCACTTGTGGGTAGAGGTGATCTAAACCCTTCAGAAATCTAACGATCATCGGGTTGGAGAAGACAGAGGAAGCACATTCTCTTGGATGGAAGGCTAAGATGGCTGCCAGTTGCACCCTGACAGATGATATCACCAGGCCCGGCTGCTTTAAGGATAGACGATAGTCTAGGATAAAAGGTATCGACGCCTGCAACGGGGGCATATCACACTTCTTGCACTAACAGGAGAAATGCCTCCATTTAACCAGGAACGTGACTCGAATTGAGGGTTTCCTGCTGCCTAACAGAACCTGCTGCACTGATTGTGAGCAAAGTAACTCCGACCGAGTCAGCCATACAGCATCCACGCTGTAAGGTGGAGTGATTGCAGGTCGAGGTGACAGAATTGTCCGTGGTCCTGCAAGATCGGGTTCGGCCACAGCGGGAGTGTGATCGGAGGCTCTACTGATAACTCCAGGAGTGTGGTGTACCAGTGCTGCCTGGACCATGCTGGGGCGACCAGAATCATGCGTGCCTTATCCCTGCGAAGCTTGAGTAGGACCCTGTGGACCAGCGGGAATGGAGGAAAGGCGTAGAACAGCTGGTCCTTCCATGGAAGTAGAAAAGCGTCTGATAGGGAACTCTGAGAGCGCCCCTGGAGAGAACAGAACACTTAGCACTTCCAATTGATGCGAGAGGAGCATAGGTTGACCTGGGGAAACCCCCACCTCAGGAAGATGGAGTGGACGTTATCTGCATGAATCAACCACTCATGAGGCTGGAAGAACCTGCTGAGGTGGTCTGCCAGCATATTCTGGACCCCTGGGAGAAATGACATCATTAGATGTCTTGAGTGGACCATGTAGAATTCCCACAGGCGAATGGCCTCCTGGCATACGGAGGATGACCAGGTTCCCCCTTGCTTGTTGATGCAGAACATGGCCATGGTGTTGTCTGTGAGGACTGCCACACAATGGCCATGTAGGTCCTCACAAAATGCTTGACACATTAGGCGTACTGCCATCAGTTCTCATACACTGATATGCAGAGTCAGATCGGACATGGTCCACAGGCCCTGTGTTTGGAGCTCCCTGAGGTGGGCACCCCATCCCAGAGAGATGTGTCTGCGACCAGGTACGAGGAGGGTTGTGGGGTGTGAAATGGTAACCTGCACACTGACGTGGGGTCCAGCTTCCAATGGAGAGAAGTCAAAACCAATTCCAGGACAGTGACCACCATGCTCAGGCTGTCTTGACCTGGTCAATATACTGTTGATAACCAGGCCTGAAGCATGCTAAGCTGATGTCTGGCATGCCTAGTTACGTAAGTGCATGAAGCCATGTGCCCCAGAAGGCTGAGACATGTCTTTGCCATGGAAGTCGGAAAGTTTAGGAGGCTGCCGATGATGCTCGCCTTTGACTGAAAGCGTGTGTTGGGCAGGAGAGCGCAGACGAGTCTGGAGCCCAGGACTGCCCCAATAAACTCTATTCTCTGGGTTGGTTCCAGAGTCATTTTTCCTCTGTTGAGCAGGAGACCCAGCTGGCAGAACATGCTTAGGGCGAATCGAACTTGGTCCCTGGTTTGGCCTCGAATGAAGCAGTCATCGAGATATGGAAACACCTTGATCCGTTGATGACGAAGGTAGGCTGCCATGATGGCCATACACTTGGTGAACACTCTGAGAGCCATGGACAGGCCGAAGGGAAGGACAGTGAATTGGTAGTGTTCATGATTGACCACAAAGCGAAGGAAGTGCCTGTGTGGCGGGTAAATCGTTATGTGGAAGTACGCATCGTTCAGTAGATTTGGAACTGCCAGGCCTGGATTCTGAGAAAGTTTGGATCTGAATTTTATGGGTAGTTCTTCACTCTCTCTAATGGGCTAAAATGAGTGTGCGTGCTATCCTATCTACCTTTGGCTATGGAGTAAAGGGCACAGAAAGAGGAACAGAAGGAGGGGAGATTGGGAACAGATTAAAGCCCTCCAGGAACTAGATATTGCCATATGTTTAGATATACCTGGTGAGAGGAAGAAACTTTAAAACAGATTTGGGAACCATTCCTGAGTATAGATATGTAGAATTTCTCAATCACAAACTAATCAATTGCATCTGGTAACCTGCCTCCAGCAATAGCCAATAGCTGGTGCTCCAGAGAAAGGCAAGCCATTTCTTCCCTTACCACAACATAATGCACCTGCCCTATTCTGCGCTGCTGTGCATGGGAGGCAGGGGGCTGGAATTCTTTTCTGATCATGGTTGCCACCACTGTATGCCCTGAAGGAGGAGATCTGATAACCCATATTCTAGTTTGTATCATTATTCAGAGAAATTCAAAAAAGGAGGAGTCCTTGTGGCATCTTAGAGAATAACAAAATGTATTTGGGCACAGTCTCTAAGGTGCCATAAGGACTCCTCTTTTTTTTGCAGATACAGACTAACACAGCTACCACTGAAACCTATCATTATTCAGACCTTCTGTGGTTGTACTACATTTATCCCAGCCCTTTGAATAATCTAGCCACACTATTTGATTCTCTGATCTCTTGTGGCAGAGTCAATTCCACAGGCTCTCTGTGCTGTGGGAAAGAGTATTTAGGTATTGGCAGGTATAGCCCATGTCTTTCACAGAACCCAGCTGTGCCGAATAAATAAATCACCTGCGGTCATTTATGTGCAAACAACATGTGCCCAGGGGCCTTTTGGAAGGAAGGCTTTCAATCTGTGATCAGAGCAGTGGTGCCCTAATGGGAACAAATAAACATGTGCTCTCTCCTTCTCATTCTCTCCCCTCCCACCGTGCTTTTGTAACCCGGCACTTTGCCTTGCCAAGTTAAAGCTGAGAAGTGGTGTTTTGCATTACGTAGATGGCCATTGCAGAAGAGAAAGAGCCACAAAGTGCACTTAACAAAACCCACCCTCCACAGCAGTGTTGGGAGGTTAAAACCAGAGATGAGTGAATGGGGTTCATTTACCAATCTGCGGCCAATTCCCTTGACAGGCCCTGTTAAAAAGCCAACAAGCTCTGAAGCCCCATCTCCCAGAGGAGCTCCATGACACAGTTATTAAGTAAAGTACACTGGCTTTCATTGTGATGCGCTGCTTAATGTAAGTGCAGCACTTAGGGGGCAAGGAGAAGCAGAACTAGAGAAGGTTTGAAACTTTGATTGTTTCAGTGCTTCAGTATTTCCTCTACTGTAGCTAGCGAAGGCCCAGTTATGGCATAGCAGCACTTACTAAGCTGGGTGACCTAAAGTCCTTTCCTTCTTTTCACCATACCCTACTATCAATTCTCTTCTTACTCAAAGAGCTTGATCTATAATAACTAGATATAGCTCAGTTAGGATTCTCAGCTTTCCAGTGTCCCTATGCAGGCATCCTCACACACACCAGCACAGAATGCAAAAGTACTTTCCAGGAATAATCCTTTGAATTTAAACAAACATTTTGGCTGTTTTCATACTTCTTGTGCATCTGCTTTACTTGAATATTCTGGTGAACAAGCAAACTGGCAGGATCACTCATGGAAACACGATGTTCTGTAAATATCACAAGGTACTCAACAGAAAGCAAATTGTGCATTTGCAATTGCAGATATGTGCTGTGAAAACTTGATCTTCAGATTCACACCAAATCCACACAGGGAATAGAAACATACTCTGATCGGCAGGTGCTATCAAATACTTGCAATGAACTGTTTGTAAATGAGCTACAGACCAAGAATTATTCACAGACATTATCCAGAGAATTTTGAAGTAAGGGATACATTTGATAACATTTCAATCTGTTCATGGGCAATTTACAAACAGAAATTGAGGGGAAATTTTCCAGATAAATTATTAGTCATGAACAGGCAGATTGGGGGGTGGGGAGGAGAACAGACAAAATCCCAGTGTTGGATTGATTTAGCTCTTGACCAATCTGTATAGGAAAGCACCTATTACAGCAGGGTGCTGCAGCATCAGACCCAATGTGGGGAACCGGCTTTCAAATATTGTAGCCCGCAGGATTCAGAGCGAGTTGGACTCTGCTCCCAATATCAGAGGGAGCTGCATCACTTCCTCTGATCCCACAAGCAGCTACACTCAGATCTTGCCAAGAGAGTCACTTTCTAATTTGCAGTATCTTGGCCACACACCGTCCGTCCAAACAGAGTGGCAATTAGTGGCTTCTGATAAACTTTGCTGCAAGCCCTTGTCAGGGCTTTAGATGCTCTGGTGCTAACTATTTACAAATTGCACTAGTTACAGACACATCAGAAAAAAAGTTTTGATAGTTTCTGTCCCACAAAGTTTATTCCCCACCCCCCAATTAGAGCAAATAATGAGACGATCCTGCTCACAAAACCACACAACCCTGTGACCCAAGGATTGGCACACTAGATTCACAGGAAAAAAAACCGCATGTCAAGCTACAGACAGCGATTGAATTGGTACAGAGCCACAAACATACCAAACTGAGGCAGGGGGGTGGGAGGGGACAAGGTCTCTATTGCCCTTCTGAAAGACATGAGAACAGTCATCACTGGGAGTTGCAGGGGGGGGTCTCTGACCACATAAGACAGGCTTGGGATGCTAGAGAGTAATTTAAATTCCGCCCTCCGCCCATCATCTCTCAATCCCAGAGACAGCCTGGAAGAAGTACACAGGGCGGCTTTTTCAAACTTTGGAAGTCTGAGGTGTTGGGATGGAGGCAGCCTGCCATGAGCACTGAGAAAGGCTCTGGGGAAAGGATAAAGGAATGTGGGCAGAGGCAGATTATGGTTTTGTGGGGCCCCTGGGCCACAGCAAGTGGGAGCCCCTTCCCACTCCTTCCGCCTGCAGTCTGTTTCCCTTTCCCCTAACCCCCCGTTCTCTCCCCAGAGGTCCTGCCAGGGAGTGGGGTTGGGGTGTGAGGACTTGTCGTGCTCCACCTACCTGGCGCTCCTGCTGGGGCTTGGGGCCTTGCTATTTTTCCCAGGCCCCACTATTGGCCAGGGTCCCTGGGCACAGGCCCCACTGGCCCAGTGGTGGATTAGCCACTGAATGTGGAGTGCAAGGTGGAGACAGATCTCACAGTGATGGATGCCAACCTACATACCAAGATACCCAGAGCTCAGTACTCTACCTCACCCCCGCACCCCCCCACACTTGTTTGTATAAGATGCAGCACTGTGCTGTTGGTGTGGCAGCCTTCACCTCTGCATCTCCTACCTTTTGGAGCAAGCTCCCTGTTCCACTCTGCCTCACTGACTCCCCATCTTCAAATCTCTCATGACAACCTCTCTCCCCCTCAGGCACTTAGGGTACTGCATGTATGACAGGCACTGGACTGTACAGAATAAAGTTTTATGGCACTGTGCTGCAATTGTATAGCTTTACTGACTGAGGCACAGGACAAAGAGACTCATGTAAGGGTCACACAAAATTGCTACCCTTTCTGCCTCCTAGCTTCTTGGCTTGAGCCACTAAAGAGTGCAAAAAACACCATTTGCCACAGGTGGGAGAGCTACTGTAAACAGGACACAGACATTTTGATTAGTGCATCAGGACTATGACATGTGCCTGATGACATCAGAACACAAGTCCATTCTCCTGTGTTCAGCAGTAGCCAACACAATGTTTCAGAGGAAGGTTAAAACACTGTCACAATGAACCTGATCATTTGCTGCAAAGATGTACCTGGTTGGAGGTAGGGGGAGATAATTTCCTGGCCCATATCACAAACATCTTATGCCACGAAGCATGAGATTTCATTGCCTCATTATTTTAGTGAACAACTCCAAATGGCCATAAGATTATCCAGGCTTTTCTAAATCCTGCCACAGTAATTGACTTGATGACCTCCTAGGGCAATGAAAGCTGTATGCTTGGAGATGGTTGTACATTGCACTTATGTACTGCTACCTCACAACAATGAGGTACAAAAAGGCAAAAGGGGTTACGTAGCACTCGTCTCATGAAAAACCCCACAAGCCAACACTTTCCAGGGAGGCTGCATAAACTGATCAGTGCAAACGCACCTGGTGCAATGCAGCTGATCACAAACTAAGTCAGCAACAATGCACAGCAAAGATAATGTAAAAACACCATACTTCAATGGCAACTGACCCCAGCCAAAGATTAACAGCTCTCCAACTTCCCCAAGAAGAGCTGACCCTTTCCTTCAGAAACATAAGTGCTTCTGCATGTTCGGTTGTATTAACTAGCAAGTCAGATGGGGGTGAGAGGCAACATCCAGCCTGGAGAGGTGACTATAACATCTGTGACCAGTGCCATGAGAGATATTCCTGGCTCTGCCATGGATTTGCTGAAAGACCATGAGTGAGCTCTCTCACCTCTGTGTTCCCATTTGTAGAACACTATATTACTATTTCCACCCTTCTGTAAAATACCTTGAAAGCTAGGAATAAAAAGCTCTGTATACCAACTATTAATTCTGAAGTAATAGTATTATTGAGGTCAAGAGCATGGCAAGATTCAAAAAGGCATTAGACATTTATATGCATAAGTTTCACACTTGAGCATTAAAAAAACAACTAAGGGCATAAGGCAACGAATCACTGATGGCCACAGGAAGAAATTCCCCGATGGGCAGGAGCGGCTCCAGGCCCCAGCATGCCAAGCGCGTGCTTGGGGCGGCAAGCCGCAGGGGGCGCTCCGCTGGCGCTGCGAGGGCAGCAGGCAGGCTGCCCTCGGCGGCATGCCTGCGGAGGGTCCACTGGTCCCTTGGCTTCAGCGGACCTCCGAAGCCGTGGGACCAGCGGACCATCCGCAGGCAAGCCATGGAAGGCACCCTGCCTGCCGTACCTCGGGTGACAAAATTCCTAGAGCCGCCCCTGCCCACGGGCAGGTTATTCCATAATCAGTTATGAGGTTTCTTGCACCTACCTCCAAAGCAGCTGATACTGAGCACCACCAGACAAAAGTACTGAACTAGACAGACCATTGGTCCAATGGAGCAATTTTACCAAAAAAAAAAATTGTTGAGGGGGTTTGTGAAGAGACTTTCCACAACAGCACCAGAAGACAGGTCAACAACCCTTTGCTGCAACCACAAAAGATGGTCCAACAAAGGCTCTTTTCTCCCTTTCCTCCTTAAACAAAAACAAAACACCCAAGATCCCCAGCACTTGGACTTCTCCCACCTCTTTTCCTGTGGGGCTGCCTTTGCCATACACAAGGGTAAGTAAAAAAAATAATAAATAAATGAAAAAGCAAGAGATAAAAAAAACTACAATGTAATCTTAAAACACACTTCAATTTTGAGCCAATGATTGGTCATGGGGGTCTGATTCATGACTGTTGAAATTTGGCGGCTGGCAATTCTGAGGTAACCCTCTTTCACCCCTTCAGATTTCCTTTACAGTATAATCCCCCCCACTACACAAACTCCTTCATAGTCTCCTCCCTCTCTCTTCCTCCCACTAAATCCCAGTTTCTCCTCTCCAAACTTCCCCCAGTCTGTCCCCAACTCCCTTCCATTCTCTCCCACCACATCATGCCACCTCTTGACACAAAGCCTTCCAGCTTCTTTTCCCTTTACTCCAATTCCCCCAGCACCCACCCCACGCCCAGAGCTGTCCCTCCCTCGTGCTTGTTGCAGTGTTGCCAACACTCAAAGTTCAAAACTCATGCGGCAGTCTCCCCTACCCCCAAAAAGTCACAGAATTAAAAAAAAAATTCCTATAATTTTTGGGGCAAAGTTTATTTAGTGTTTTTTGTCTGTCTTTGGCAGTTTGAGTCCTCCTGCGCACCCTGGCATCTGGGTGGCTGTACCGTGTTAAAGCTCTCCCAGCTGCACAGCGCGAGGGGATTCTATCCCTGCTACAGGAGCTCTCACGGCTGCTGATGGAGCAGAGCTGCCAGCTTCTCCACACACCCCAACAGACTAATTCATTAGTTCTGTATCTGCCCAGCCCCCCAATTAATTATGCTCCCTTAGCCCTATGTCTGCCTGTCCCACAGAGAATCTATTGCTTTTCTGGAGTTCTTCACCCTACCCCATTCCTGGGGCTACAACCATGGGGGCCTCTTCTCCCCTGTCCCAAGCCTGATGTTGCAGAGATGGGGAGGGGGAGGGAACCTGAGCAGACTGACCCATTGTTCTGGGGTGGGAGGTGGAATTGGAGCAATCCTGAGCTGCTGGGCTCATTCTGCTCCTTCCCCTGTGGGAATGGTGTCAGAGGGCTGGATTTTTCTGGGCAGTGACCAGACTGGACTCAGTGGGAGACAACAAAAATAAAATAAAATAAAATCCCACTATTGGTGAAGAAATTAATGAAAGTCAGCAACACTGTGTAGTCACTGCCAACCCCAGTGCCTGTCCCCAAGAGGAGCTAGAGAAGCTGCCCCACACCAGCACTGCCAACTCCAGGCCTCTCCTGATCTGCGGATCTTCAGAGCTGGTAGGTGAGCCTTTCAGCCAGCTACAAAGTATAGCAATGTCCTTTCCTCTACACTGACACTTTCCCAATGCTTTCCTTTTCAACGCCGTTTGCTTTCCAACGTTAGTTAACTAAACTTCACTACCCCCCTACTAAGGTAGGGGAGTTATCCCCATTTCACAGATAAGGAAACCAATGCACAGAGAAGCAGAGTGACTTGGCTCTGACTCAACCTCTGATGTTGGAGAAGAGAGCCTCCTAGCTGAGCCCTAGGTATGGGCTTCGTGCAGAAATTATTGAGTGAAAATCTCTGGGCTGTGATGTGCAGGAGATCAGACTGGATGATCTAATGACTTTATGACCTTAACAGTCTATGAAACCCAAGAGTTTCTGGCTTCCATTCCTCTGTTCACACCACCAAACCCCATCTCTAGCTTCACATGGAAAGATACCTCCTCACTGAGGTGCAAACTACTTAAAAGATGTGCCTCTGAAGGCAGCAGCCCACTAATCTTCCCCAATCCTGCCAGGGAATAACCCCTCTGGTGCATGCTGATAAAGCATCAGAATCACAGGTTAAGCCTAAAGAGTCCTCTTCCATCACCTTGTACACTTTTGCTTGATACCATATCCTGTAACTGTATTGGCTAGCCAGGGCTCCTTAAGCTAGACTTTAATCCCAACCAAGTTCATAGTGAAATTAACTTGATCTTTATCTTGTGGGAGCTTTCACTGGTTATGTGTGTTTGCAAAAGAGGAAGGGTGGTGTTCTGGTAAAGAACAGTGCGGGGACTCAGGTGACTTGAGTTCTATTCCTGATGGATACAGCTCTGCTGTGTGATTAACAGAATGTTAGGAACCATTAAGAAAAGGATAGCTAATAAGACAGAAAATATCAGAATGCCACTATATGAATCCATGGTACACCCACACCTTCAATACTGCATGCTATAATGGTTGCCCCATCTCACAAAAAAGACATTAGAATTAAAACAAGTATAGGGAAGGACAACAGAAATGACTGGAGAATGGAACAGCTTCCATCTGAGGAGAAATTGAAAAGACTGGGGCTGTTCAGTTCAGACTAAATGGGAATATGACAGAGACATATAAAATCATGCATGGTGCAGATAAAGTGAATAAGGAAGAGTTATTTACCCTATCACACAAGAACCAGTGGTCAGCCAATGAAACAGGCAGCAGGTTTACAAACATAAGGAAGTAATTCTTCACACAACGCATAGTTCACCTGTGGAACTCACTGCCAGAGAATGTTGTGAAGGCCAAGAATATAACTGGGTTCAAAAGAGAATTAGATAAATTTGTGGAGGTTAGGTCCATCAATGGCTATTAGCAAGATGGTCAGGGATGCAGCCCCCTGTCCTGGGAATGGATGACAGGAGATGGATCACTCCATACTTGCCCTGTTCTGCTCAATCCCTCTGAAGCACCTGGCATTGGTCACTATCAGAAGACAGGACACTGGGCTAGATGGACCATTGGTCTGACCCAGCATGGCTGTTCTTATGTGATCTTGGCCAAGGCAGTTTCTTCCCCTGTAATGGGAGATTACTACTTCCCTTGTCTCTGTAATGTAGTTTGAGAGCCTCACAGGGAAGGAACAGTTTGTTATTGTTGAGGCTACATTATGATTGCAGGGGAGAGGTCCCCCCACAAAAAAAACAACAAAAAGGAACAGGGAGGGTAGGGAGGAGGGAGAAGTTTGACAATAATCATTCTCTACATTTTTGACAAATCGGGAAACTTTGTGCATTCACCAGGCATTTCTACCTTTGATTTATAGTAATTAGGAGCCTTGCAGCCTGCCCAGAAGGAAACCTCTGCTTGCTGCATCCTCCCTGTGAGCGGCCATTCAGAAACCATTATCGCAGCTGATGTTTAAGCACCACATCAGGGCCCTGGATGACGAGTCCACATTACTTGTTTATAGTACCTTGTACACCCCCAAACTGGCCCTCCAAATCTACCCCTTAAAAAAAATCCCAGAGACTGAAGTCAGAATGGCAACTTTGAACATGGAGATGGACATCGCTTGATGGAGATGATTCCCCTGCCCTCAGGGACAGAAGCAACAAGAACCCCTTCAAGCCTCAATCGGAATCCTCTGCCTTTAAAAATTATCTATGTATTGCAATAAAATTGATTAATGCTTGTCAACACTGAGCCAGCAAAATCTGGGTTTTTAATAACCTCTTCTAGATTTCACATTCTGCTCACTGTCTGAGCAACGGCAATGACTGCCTCCTTTCAAAATTGATTTCATCCCAGGCTTGGTTTTAAGAGGTCAACTGTGGTTTTGGGTTATTTGGGGTATTTTTGCCCCAGAAGTGAGAACAACATCTCTAAGTGGGTGAAGCAGAGAGAGCAAACTCTACAATGAGGATAGACTGTCAAAATCTGTCCGCATGTGCACCTTGCTCCCCATCATCACAAGTCTAATTTTTTTGAATCTCCAAAATAACGACAAACAAGGGGTGACAAAGACAGGACGAGAGCAAAAGAAAGACCAAAAAGTTTAGATAGGCCTAATTAGACAACAGTAGATTGCTTCCAGCCTAAGTTTTCAGACAGCTCTAGTTTGGGATACCACAAGTTTTAGGGACTTAACTGACACTCATTTTCAGAGGGGCTGCACAGTCATGAATTAGAGCTGGGCAGCCCCTCTGAAAAAAAAAATAATAATCAAGACTTAGGTCAGCATCCAGAGACTGAGGCATCCACAATGAGAGGCTACTTCGGGGGGGGGGGGGGGGATAAAAAAAAGGCCAAGACTCATTTCTAAAAAGATTCCTTGAATCGTGCTGCTGATATACTTTAAAATCAGGCAGCCCCCCCTCCAGACTGTCACACTGCTGTGAGTGCATCACAGCCACACTTTCCACTGGGCAGGGCAGTGGCCAGAACACTTGGCACTATGGCAGCTCTACGCTGTGGAGCAGCTTATTGGCATCACTGGGGAAAGTTGCAATATGTAAATAAGAGCCATACAAACCACTCCAGTGCAGCGCAGCATCCAAGAGACTCAGCTAGCATAAACCTACCCCCTCAATGACTCCTGCCCCGCACCTTCCATCTCTTGGCCCATGCAGCAAGGTAGCTGTTAGAGGGCCACATAACAGGGAAGGTCCATTTAGAGTGTGATCATCATAGCAGGGAAGCTGTGTTTTCTGTAAAGGATATGAAGTGGGAGCTTGAAAATTAAACCAGGACCAAGGCGGAAATGGAAGAGCAATCCTATTCCCTATTAGTTTTCATTACTTGGAAGTTTCAAAAAATATGTCGCTTACACAGTGTTTGGAGTCTGTGTGAATCCGTCCTGCCTTTCTCTTATTTACTGCCACTGTCATTTTTAATCTTAGCATTTTTGCATCTCCCCTGCTTGTGTGTGACAGAAAGAATGAATGACTTGGGAGGGTGAGGACAATGGGGAGGGAGAAATCTGAGACAGAGTTTGTGTGACACTGTGTGCATATGTTTGCAAGAGAGAATGAGTAACACTGGGTGATACAGCCTGTGTACGTCTGAGAGGAGAGAGAGAGAATATGTGTGAGAAACTGTGAAGGACATAGCAGAGATGAGGTGCCTGAGACAGGGAGAAAGACTATCAGTAATTCAGTCTCTCCTTCATCACTCTTGAGCTCTTATCTCCTCTCCCCTGTTCTGAGCTCTTCTGCCTCCTCCCTCCCCCACCCCGTGCCCCCTGCTTCCTTCTCCAGGAGATGTTACATTTTCTTTGAAGGTTGTGGGAGGGAAAATTTCAAACCTCATATCTGCTCACTGGAGCTAAAGAAGGAAATGAGGGGGAAAAAACCCAAACGAACAAAAACAAACGACCTAATCCCAGAGCCAAAATAGGAGTCCTAAAGAAACAAAGCACTCCCGCCAATGAGCTGCAAAATCTGTCACAAACATAGCAGCCAAAGGTGAGCTTATTAGCTCCCCCCCGACCCCAGTTTCAATAGCATAAGGAGAAGGGCTTTTGCCATGCTAAAGTGATGCACTGGCTTTGGTGATGGAATTGATTACAGAGGCACCACAGACTGCAAACAACACAGAGGTTCAAGTTCCTGCTGTGATGAATAATCCATAGCAGCATTTCAGCTAACTTGTTCTCCCCCAGCCCCATTAACAAACAGAGCTGCCGTATATTCGCTGACCTGCATGAAGTGTGTCTGCTGATGGCTAAGAGACACTGGAAGGGAACTGGAGATGCTAAAATAGCCAGCTATTATTTCTATTATGCTCAATAGTGACTCCTGCTGGAAGAGGCAGAGACTAGGGTAACTGAGAGCTCGTCGCAGCCTGTGGTCATGTACCTCCTGCAGAGACATTGTGAACAGAGTAATAAACAGAGAAGCTCTGAGCCCTTCCGCAGTTACTGTTCCTACACCATCACATAGAGTGACTGGGAATATATCTCCCCACAGCTGCTGTTCTCACACTGTTTCCTACAGATCAGGGGGCTGGGACAGGAATAGCTGCAAGTACTCCATCGCATGACATCATGACACTTATGCATTTTGTATCCTAAGTGATAAAATACATACATTAGAAGTGCAAATATCAGGGAGGGTGAAGAGCTATTTAAGCTCAAGGACAATACTGGCACAAGAACAAATGGACATAAACTGGCCATGAACAAATTCAGGCTGGAAATCAAAAGAAGATTTCTAAACATCAGAGGAGTGAGGTTCTGAAATAGCCTCTCTATAGGACTTGTGGGGTAAACAACTTAGTTTTGCAAGAACTAGATAAATTCGTGAGTGCAACTGTATGACAAGGTTTCTTGTGATGATAGGGGGCAGTGCTCAGCACCCTTGGGGCACACTTCTGGTTTTTGTCTTATGTTTCTAAAAGCTCGTGCTTAAGCCATCTGCAGAGGTGAGGAAGGGATTTCTCTCCCCCTCCGCACCCCAGGATTCTGGGTCCCCTCCATCCTTTGAAGGATGAAGGACAGCCATGGCTGGAAAAGGGACATTGGACGAGGTGAGGCAGGGCTCTAAGGTAACACAGAGTATTTTCTCTCTCAGGTGCTTGGCTAGCTGGCTCTTGCTCAAAGGCTCAGGGTGTAACTGATTGCCATACATGGCATCAGGAAAGAATTTTCACCCAGTCAAAATGGCAGGGACTTTGAGGAGGAAGGGGTGGCAGGAGAAGGTTCACTTTCCTCTGAAGCATGCCTTGGTGCATGTCACTTGCTAGGATTACATGGGTCTCTCTCACTGTATAGGCTGACGGACAGCAAGTGTCAAAAATCAGGACGGGGGGGGTGTAATAGGTGCCACGTGAGAAAAAGACCCCAAAATCCAGACTGTCCCTATAAAATCAGGACATCTGGTCACCCTATCACTGTATCATTTCCTTGCCATTTCAGGGGTCTTGAGCACTGGTGCACCTCACTCCCGCTTATTCTTTGCCTGTGGCACATAATAGTCTAGTCTCCTGTGGGCTGTAACACCTGGGTCTCATTGTTAGGTGTCGTGTGTGGGTGGTGGCCTGTAATGCACATGAGGTCAGACTAAAGGATCTGGTGGTCCCTTCTGGCCTTAAAACTCTATGATGCTAAAATATGTGATTTTTCTGGAACAGCTACAGTAACTCATCTCCAACTTTTGGAAAGGATTATTAACAGATGGACCAACGTGGTTATGTATTGTAGCTTTATCTACAGTTGGGGATTACTTTAACCCAGTGATACTCAGACCGAGGCTTATAAGTTGCAAGTTGCTCTTTAATATGTCTCCTGCAGCTCTTTGCAGCACATGATATTAATGTGATTTAATTAACAACCAAACAGGATGCATTTACTATGTTATTAACGAATTGTAGTTGGTTGATAAAATATTTGGTCAGACATTTTGCTGTGAGAATGTATATATTTTACACACACTAAATATTTCCCTTGTCATGCTAGTACTAGGTATTCATATTTAAATATCTTAAATGAAACAATGAATTAACACTTTTATGGCTCTTTTGGGTAATATTGATCACTAATTTGGCTCCTGAACAACTGAGGTCTGAGTATCACTGCTTTAACCAATTATCCACTCCCACACCTACTTTAATCTGTGAGCATTCAGCAACAGTTCCCAAGACTGACTACAGTGGAGAGGTTATCAATAGAAGGGGGACCGCCCCCTACAGCTCACAATAGAGACTACATAGTGCTCTTTCTGTAATAGCTACTTGTATTAGCCAACCAAACAATGCAGAGTGCAATCTGGTAAAGGAAAAAGACACACACCCCAGTACAGAATACATGATATATGCATTACAAACATATGCCTTGCAGAAAAACCTAAAGTGTCAGTCCTCAACCTCACCACAACCACCATCACCAGCAGGGCCGGTGCAAGGATGTTTCATGCCCTAGGCAAAACTTCCACCTTGCGCCCTCCCCCGTCCCTGAGCCCCCACCCTGAGGCACACCCCCCCGGCACCTCCCCCCTTCCGCTCTGAGGTACACCCCTGCGGCAGCTCCCCACCCCTCACCCTCCACTCTGAGGCACCCCCCTACACCTCAGCTCACCCCTGCTCCACCTCCTCCCGGAGCACGCCATGGCTGCTTTATTTCTCCCGCCTCCCCGGCTTGCGGCGCCAATCAGCTTAGGCACCGCAAGCCTGGGAGGCCGGAGAAGTGAAGCAGCCACGGCATGCTCGGAGAGGAGGCGGGGCAGGGGGAAGCTAGGGCAGGGAGTTCCCCTGCGTGCCGCCTCCCTCCCTTACTTGCTGCAGGAGGCCCTCCGCACGCTCCCCTGCCCCAGCTCCCTCCTCTTAAATGCCAGCGGCGACCGGGGCGGCCAAAGATCTGGCTGCTGTGGTCGCTGTCGAAGAAAATGCTATCCCCCAAATCCTACTGTCCTAGGCGACCGCCTAGGTCACCTAAATGGTTGCACTGGCACTGATCACCAGTAGTTCTTATCCTGGCATTTCCCCCTCCACCAGCACATGGGCAAGGATTCAGCTTTTATAATGTGTTACACTGATGCCCATTGGGATTCATATGTATTTTTGAAGGTTTTCACCCCTTACTACCCGAGTACACAAAAAGTTGAATGCATTCCTAATTCTCACACTCATCTAACGTGGTTTAGTATTTTCCTGCTGCTTCTGCCCAGTAGACGTGAAACCACTGTGATGTAATTACATTAACATAATATCTTCAGAAATGATCCTACTCCTACAGCTCAGCCACTGGTTGGTTCACTTCTGCTGCAAGGCAACTTCACGTCTAAAAATAAAGCTGTCAACAAGATGGGTGACAATCTCAAGTTATCTGATTTAATTTGCACCATTGATCCGGAATAATGTTGGAGGGAAATTTTAATTTGAAGTGACGAGATGATACCACTGAAAAGTGCACAGGTTGATAGAATTGTGACATCAGAGGTATAATAGCTGCCACTCTTCTCTTTCCTCTCCCTCTTATGACTGCTTCTTATGTTGCTATTCCCCTATGAACAGTTTGCCACTAAGTCCTGGAGGGATACACATCAGAGGGTGCACAAAGGGCAAGGGGACATGGGACACAGACAAGGCTAATATTTAAAGGGATGAATTGCTAAGGTTTACAATGCTAGAGACTGTGTCGTGCATTTGAGGGTTCTCTCAGTTGGAAGAGGTCACTGCAATATTATCATCTAGCACAGGATGGCAGGGAGGGATGAGGTTGGGGAGAGAGAAAGAGAGAGGGAAATTGTCTTCCTTGCCTTCTAGACCCTGAGAGAGTAAGCTTTACCATAATACTGATGATGTAAACAACCTTCCCTGAAGAAAAAAATGCATCCTTGAAACATTCATCTATATTTAATACTCGTACATTTGTAAAAATAAAGACTAAGGCCAGGATACTTCAGAGGCTTAATTACTGGCTTAACTTTATGCACCGTGAGCACTCTTTGAAGGCTCAAGACCTCTTGGGTAGCCACCTCGTGATATTCATCTCATGGGAAAAATCAATCAAGATCACACAGTTTGGCCCAACTGACTCACAAGTGATGACATTTAGCTGGGATAAGAAAGGGGCTACAGGACACAGGGGTGTCTCTGATTTAGAAGAATTGGTCCCAGTGGAATCATTGTGCTCACAGAAAAACTGGAATGAACAGGTGGCAAGGAAAGAGCTACACGTTCCGAAATATTAGCAAATTCCCAGGAAAGTACTCACCATGTGGATTTATGCAGTGTAAGAACATAGATAGTTCAATTGAATCTAATAGGGGCGGCATGCCACGCAACACACTAGACATAGCCGGGGGGAGTGACAAATCCCACTGCAGAACAAAACTTCCAAAGCAAGCTGAGAAAGGAAAACCAGCACAAGTTGGAATGGGAGTCAGACTGGGAGATGTGATCACTACTTGACTCAGCACAAGTCCCTTTCTTCAGGGAGCAAAGCAGCATTCCACCCTGGAAGCAGTCTTCTACCCTTCAAGACCTTTAGGAAGTACATTTAGAGTTGTTTTCACAGTCTGTTCACTCAAACAGCCAGAAAGGTATTCTGCAATAATCACTCATGGTTGTTTCATGCCCCACTGAACACAGCTCTCCTGCATCATTCTAGACAGTGCCTCCTGCTGGGAGAGGGTAAGACACCAGCAGCTGCAGGTGCCTAAAAGCCAGCACTCCTGCACTGCTCTTTATGGTGCTGCCTGTTGGGAGAAAAACAGGTTAATTCTCTGCTGGTGTAAACTGGTATAGCTCCATTGACTTAAATGGAACTGCAATTTAATAGACACAAGTAGAGAATTTGGCCCTAGCAAAGGAGTAATGGTGAGCTTCCCCTCAGAGCCAGCATTCCTGCCCCTCTCCCTCCTGGGAGAGGCTTGGACTGGAGGCACTATGAGTTACTGACAGCCAGTGCACCAGACTTGACCACTACAATAGCTGCAAGCTCCTTACAGAAAAAAAATGAACCAGTTGCTAGATATGTACACTAACTAATAGCGCAAATTCAAAGCCATGCTGCAGCCATGCAGTGACCATTAGCTTGGAATATTATTATACATTGATGTGTGTTTCCCCCACCTGTGTTCTGAAACAGAAGGGAAACTCACTCCAAAACACCTTATTCACAGCATCCCTCATTTGCACCTTAAAAGAGGGATTCTGTCTGTTCTGGTTATTCTGTTCTTTAATTATCCTAATGAAAGCAACAGTGAATTCCCCAGAGGTTTGGTCCCTTTCTGACTGACTGCTTTTAACTCAGAAAAAAAGGGAGATGAGAGGACATCAAACTCGTTAATTTTTTAGCTGCCACAGCTGGGAAAGATTCCCACGGTACCTTGTGCAACCTGGCCAATACGTTACAGCAAAACAAGATCCTGATCCAGAGCTCCTCATTTTCTGCCACGTGGGAAGGTCAAATAAAACCCACTTGGACTCAGAAAGCAAGAAAACTGGATTCATAGAACAAAGTCTGTTCTGGACTCAAGACACATGCTGAGCATGCCATGTGTGGGTACAATGTTACATGAATACCCTCCTTGGGTTGTGGGTGGGTTGCCGGGTTTAAAGGCTTCCATTAAGTGACATTAATGTGTGACATTAAGGTTTCCATGAAGAGCAAGAATAACTGGTGCTTTACAGAGCACCACATGACAGACAGATAAGGAACTGGATTCGGAGTCGGGAGACCTGGGTTCATCTCCCAGCTCTGCAACCTTGGCCAAGACACTTCCCTCCCCACTCTATTTCCCTCTCCACCAGTAGCCTGTTTAGACAGTGAGCTCTTTGAGGAAGGAAGTCTCTCTCCCAGTTCCCTACCATAATGGGGCTCTGATCTCAACTGAGGCCAACGGCTGCTACTGTAATGTAAATGAATGAGCGTAATAATAAACAGCAATAAGGAGTTCTCTATTGCCAATAAACATCACATATTAATAAACTTTTAAAAATATATGGTAACCAAAACAGGCTGTTACTCAACTATTAACATCGTATTTCTTCTAAAGCCCATGGGAAAACTACACCCATCTGTAAGTGAATTTGTACAGCCCTAACACTATCCACAGATTTTCATTAATAGGCCCCTATATACACATAGATTATCTGACATAAACCACTGCAATCCTGTTTCTAGCACCCTTCCCCTGCTCTCAGTAGTGCTAGCACAACCCCATCGCTTTCAATAGGGCTACATAAATATAACAGTTGAGTTTGGCCCTATTAAAGTGGGTATACACTCCTGCAGTTCCCCCCTTCTGTCAAGGTCAGCGCATCACCCCTCACACACACTAGCAGTCCAGTGCAGAACAGTGCCCCAGCCTCAGTTTCCCCAGTGGGCTTTTACAGAGTGAACAGTGCCTCTTCAGGGGCCTGATTTACTGGAATTAAGGCTAAACATGGTACACAAGCAAGCCTTTGTCCCAGCATCCTAGTTAAAAGGGGCAAGTTCATCTTGATCTATCTACCCCCAGCTGAATCCATCTAGGCACTTCACCAGTAAGTCTTCTACAACTCAAGACCCCCCTGGCCCATCAAGTCAGGCCTCTTACCTTCACCTGAGGAAGACTCATTCCCTGGACTTAGGGTCCCTGCAGGGGTCAAACCAGTGCAGCTCTTCTCTAGAGCAATGTGTAATTACTCTGCAGTCTGGACCCCCTTTCTGGAAAGGACCCTCCCTAAAGGCTTGTCCCTCATAACTCACCTTCCAGAACCTC
Source organism: Chelonoidis abingdonii (assembly GCF_003597395.2). Taxonomy (NCBI): domain Eukaryota; kingdom Metazoa; phylum Chordata; order Testudines; family Testudinidae; genus Chelonoidis; species Chelonoidis abingdonii. The sequence continues at coordinate 161,019,008 of NC_133769.1, read as the reverse complement.
TTTTCTCTAGGATTACCTTTACTAGGTTCCTTTTCCTAGTGAGATCTCTCGCCAACTCCCACAAGAAGTCCTTTTCCTGAGAAGCTTTCTCTCTCTCTCCTAGAATATGACTAAACCCTCATAACCCTTTATGAGACCCAGGTGTTTCTTAGATAAATAACTGTTGTCCAGCCATCTAGGCAATGAATCACTTGCATGTGGATCTGGGTTGGCTGGTTCTCCTGAGCAGAGCCTATCACAGGTTAGGCCAGGTGCCTGACCCCCTCAGGGGCCAGATAAACAGTGTGGGCCCGTGACAGGGTGAGGCAGTGCCCAACCACATCTATCAAAAGGCTGTTTAGGGAAACTGCTTAGAGCTCTTTTTATGGTGCTAGAACAGAGAGGCACTATAGCTCAGTGGATGGTTGGCTTCTATTACCAGCTGTGCCACTTGCACTGGTGTGGGACCTGGAATGTATCGCTTTGTTTCTCAGTGCCTTTGTTTTCTCATCTTTGTCTGTTTTGCTTACTTGGATTGTACGTTTTGTGGGGCAGGGACTGGCTCTCATCATATGAAATAAACAAATTGTGTCTGTCTACCCACTAGAGCAGAGGTGGGCAATCTATGGTCCATGGGACCATCCTGCCTGGCCCTTAACCTCCTGGCTGGGGAGGCTAGCCCCTGGCCCCTCCCCTACTGTCCCTCCTCCCCCACAGCCTCAGCACGCCGTGCTGCCAGTGCTCTGACCCACTACTCCTGCCGGGCAGCACGGTGGTGTGGCTGGCTCCGGCATGGTAAGGAGCAGGGACCAGGGAGTCCCAGGGGGCAGTCAGGGGACAGGGAGCAGGGGGTGGCTGGATGGAGCGGTGGTTCTGGGGGGAGGTGGTCGGGGGGGTTGGATAGGTGTCAAGGGCTGTGTGGATAGGGGCTGGGGCAGTCAGGAAGCAGGGGGGGTTGGCTGGGGGTGGGGTCCCTGGAGGGCGGTTGGGGCAGGGGTTCCTGGGAGGGGTGGTCAGGGGAAAAGGGGCAGGGAGGTTGGATGGATTGGGGGTTCTGAGGGGGCAGTCAGGGGTGGGACGTGGGAGGGGGTGTATAGGGGGCAGGGGCCAGGCTGTTTGGGGAGGCACAGACTTTCCTACCAGGCCCTCCATACAGTTTTGCAAACCCAATATTGCCTTCGGGCCAAAAAGTTTGTCCACCCCTGCACTAGAGCCGTGCATGTAACAATGGGATAGCTAGTGAATAACCCACTTGATCACTGTACCTACACACCGCTTAGGTAACCCCCCGGTAACCTGCATCATCTTAATAAAACAAATAAGAACATGTATTTAGTAAAGTAGCTGCACAAACACAAGACCTAATGGCTCCTAGATTTTTTTTTTCTGGGGTCCATGGGCTGGAGGTTGTCTTGAGTCAGAGTAAACCAGCAGCCATGGAGATGAGAAACCTGAATTTCACGTGCTAGAAGAGCAGAGGGGAGAAAAAGAATGATTTCTCAAGTGTAAGTAAGGCAAGGATGAGACCGAGAAAAGAAGACCAATAGGATTTATTTGTAATGACAAGTGACAAGTGATCACCGTAAAGATATTCCCGGAATAGAATCCTGCTAATCTCTGCTATAATTCTAGCTCCAAATTGTTTGGCTCTGGCAATGGTCTTAGAAATGATATATGTGAAAGCAATAGGGATTGTCAATAGGGGAGTTTTGGCCTGATGTTTTCATTTTACTTTATTTTTTATATCTATATCTTTCTCTCTATATATATACATATCTATATCTATATATATATGTGCAAGTAAGGTCAGACATTATTAGTATTTAGAAAGAGGAACATTTATAACATCTTGCTTTTATTATAATTTAAATTTAACAAATGTACTGAATGTGGGTAGGGTTAGTTTTTAGCAATCCACAGCACTCTCCCACTCCATCTCAGAAAATATGAACCTCTTGAGAAAAAATATGTTTAATCAGAGCCCTTATAGAATGCATTGAAATGACAACACAAATAAGCATTTGAGTGGTGCTGGTTCCCTCGCTCACTCTCTTTATAGTGAAATCTCTTCCAGTCGGGAGAGAGAAGGAGAAGAGGGGAGCGGGAGTGGGATGGAGAAGGAGGGAGAGAGAGAGTTAATGCATATTTGATCACAATTGCCTTTAATAAATGTTTTTCTCAGCCATGGCCTCTTGATGTAGGAGCTGCTCAGTTAACCTCACCTCTCACACTCCATCTCACAGGCGAGGATGCTGCAAGATTTCAAAGTAGCACCCTACAATGCTGGCCTCCTTCTTGTCTCTGTTCTCCCCCATATTCTTTTCATTCCCTACGCACCCCCACCCCCACCACACACACACACACAAAGGCACTCACCACCATGTACACACTTCCAGGCACAGCTAATCCATACTTTTCACTTATGCTGACAAGCTTGTGGGTTGAGGCCTAGAGCCCCACATAGGAGCTGCTGCCTTAGGGGAATGGTGTGGAGTTGTGAAGTGGAGCCACTGAGTGAGATGGAGAGGGGTCCTAAAGAAGAGTAGGAGAGAGGCTGTGAGATGAGATGCTGCTAGGTGAGCTGGGAGCAGATAAGGCTCCTGCGGCATTGGGGAGATAGGGAACAGCTCTGGCTAGTGGCCAGAAGGGACTCTACTGCACAGGAGCTCAGAGCAGCAGCACCAAGAGCCAGCAAGCTGGGAAGGACTATAAGCAGAGACCAGCCCAGACCCCACCTCAAGCCCCACTGCCCCCTGGCCATGCCCTCCCCACCATGAAGGCTCATACTCATGTATCAGATGAGACCGAGTCACATGGTTCATATTGGTTTTTGTCTTTCAGTTAAAAAGCCCTCTCCTGGAAAGCCAGAGAGCCAGCTAGGCCCTTGCCCTAGAACATACCTCTCAGCCTGTCAAAGTCCAAATGTGGGATGCAATGTGCCACAAAGACCCAAAATGAGGGACATAAAAAGCACTCATGCAGGGAACTTAAATTGCTGTGTGATTTCCTCTAGCTACGGTACTTAGGTGGCTCCATTACTAGAGTATCTGAGGCCCAACTCCACAAATATATTTAAGCTCCTAACTTCCACAGAAATACTTTTGTGGATCTGGGCCTCAGTGCCTCACAGTCTTCAACACATTTACCCTCACCGCAACCTGCTGAGGCAGGGAAGTGCTGTTATCTCCATTTGACAGATGGGGAACAGAGACACAGAGAGACTAAGGCCTAGATTCACAAAGGTACTTAGGTGTTGTGATGCTGCTGGAGGAGGAAGTGGAGGACCACCATCATAAACTTTTAGCCCAGAGGTTACAGCATTCACCTGTAGTGTGAATTCAACTCCCTTCCCCACCCCCGCATAATGAGGAGAAGGGATTTGAACACCTCTCAAAACAGTGGTGGGCAACCTGCGGCCCGTCAGAGTAATCTGCCGGCAGGCCGCGAGACAGTGTTTACATTGATTATCCTCAGGCATGGCCGCCCATACCTCCTAGTGGCCACGATTTGCCGTTCCCAGCCAATGGGAGCTGCGGGAAATGGTGGCCACCACATCCCTGTGGGCGGCTGTGCCTGTGGACAGTCAATGTAAACACTGTTTCACGGCTTGCCAGTGGATTACCTTGATGGGCTGCAGGTTGCCCATCACTGTCTTAGAAGGTTGCCCTAACCACTGAGATACAGGATATTCTGATGTGAGGACTCAGTCTTTGCTGTTGAAGCTGTTCCATTGTAGATAGATACTTAACAAGTCATTGGAGCAGGGAGGCTGAATCCTCAGTCTCCAAGCTCTTGGGTGAATGCCCTAACCACCAGGCTACAGAATCATTCCCATGCTTGTTCTCTCTCTCTCTCAATCTCTGGCCCAAATGGCTCTTTAGTTATTTATTCAGAGTGCAATAGCTTGAATAGGAGAGACTGATGGAGCCCAACACCAGACAATCCCATAGCCCAGTGGTTGGGGCACTCACCTGACAGGTAGCTGATCCCTGTGCAAATCCCTTCTTCCCCTTGGGTGTAGGGAGGACTTCAACTAGGGGTCTCCCACATACCAAATGAGTACCTTAAGCACTAGGCTAAAAGTTGTGAGGTGGATCCCTTCCTCCCTGGCTGTTTTGTGTGACCTGAGGGTAGGTGTGCTTTGAGGCAGCCTGCCAGAGAAGGCCCTGCATATACGTTAGGTGGCTGAATGCTTGTGTTTCCCTAATTTGTGAATTGCTTTGGAGCTTAAGCAGGAGATGGGAACCTAAGGCAGTGGTTCTCAACCAGGGGTACCGATACCCCTGGCGGGGTACCCAGTGGTCTTCCAGGGAGGTACATCAACTCATCTAGATCACTGTTTCTTAACCTGGGGGTCATGACTCCCAGGTGAGGGATCACAGTATGGAGGTCTGGGGGGGTCGCAATTGCAGGGCTGGCACTAGGAGGTGGCAAACAGGGCAATTGCTCAGCGCCCCACACCACAGGGAGCTCCATGAAGCTAAATTATATGCTTCAGCTCTGGATGGTGGGATTCAGACTTCAGATTCCTGAAAGGTGTACAGTAGTGGGGAAAGGTTGAGAACCACTGGTCTCGAGGGAGGCAACACTGTGCATGCCCAGAGGCAGGAATGTAGCTGTCTAGGGTAATTTTCACTGCAACACCGCAAATATCAAGTGAGTTTAGGAGCCCACAGGGTTCATGGGGAGCTTGTGAAACGCAGTGGAGCCTAAAATTGGTTCTTAGGCACCTAAGCACATTTGTGAATCTAGACGTAAGTGACTTTCCCAAGGTCACAAGGGAAGTCAGTGATAGAGCATGAAACAGCATTCAGCTCTCTTAAGTCCCAGCCTATTACCCTAGTCACTGGACAATACTTTCTTTAGCATAAATAACTCTTATCATAACCACACTTACACAATTCCATACTTCAGCGGTAAATGATTTTCAAATAGCAGATAGATGAGGAACATGTAAGGCTTATGCCACAAAGAGCTGAGGAGTGAAACTCGAGCATGGATAGTATCTTTGGAGAAGAGAACCAGTGTCTCATGGCCGAACTATTCTGTCAATCTGTATGAAGCTATTGGGTTTGCATGGGTTATTTGACTGTTAATAGCGGAGAACAGTAGGATAGGGTGGTCAGCTTGAAGGTTACTGAGGTCCACCTGGTGAAACAGCATTATGAAAATTAATAAGAGGTGTTATGACGGGTTATGGAGGAAATTCCTGGGGCAGGAATGCAATTTATATATTTTTTTCATATAGGTAAGAGAGACTGTGCTCTAGTTAAACAGCAGGCTATGTAAAGGGCATGGTTATTACTCTGCCCAGATGTTGCAATCTATGGCAGTTAACTGCTAGAAAGGGCTAACTGGGATCTGACCCAGAAGTAAAATAATAGGAGCAAGTTCAGCTGCAGGGATTCAAACTTGAGCAGATTCTGATTTGAAATTCTGGTGTTAGCCCATCTCTGCTTGAAGCACGAAAGAAAGTACAGGAGAGACAAGTGTATTGTTGCACTGACCAACTTGTTCCCTTTCTTAGCTCCCATCTTCACCTGCTTTTGGACAGAAGCCAACCATGAAAAGATTTGGCCCTGACTATGCCTCCTTTTAGGAAATTCACATCCATGATCTCCACAGCACACCCAAAAAACAGCCCAGCCCTGGGCACAGTAGTATGTCCCCTCTTTCTGTGCCCACTCTGTGAGCATGATGTCCCATGCCATTTTTTTTGTCCTAATTTACACTCTTTAGGGGAGGATTAGCTGTGACTATCATCCTTTGTGTCCAACATGCACCAGATGGAATAATTGGCACCACGTGGTGGGGGGTGGTGTCAAAAAGAAGCTGGAATAGCTGAGTTCCTGCCAAAAAACACAGGCAGAGCTGAACTGAAATTGTTCCCCACAACTGCCATTGCTCAAACAGCTTATGAACAGGTAGATCCATCAGGTGACCCTCCCCAATGCAAAGTTTGCACCCCCTAGACAGCAGTGTGCAGTGGTCGAGGTCTTGCCTGCCAGAACCACTCTACGCAGTCTACAGCCAGTGACACAAAGAAGGAAGGCTTAGTGTCACACTCGGGGTCCTCAATCTACCCAATGAGTCAATGGCCCTGTCCACATCCCAAGGTCCTAAAGAGGGGAAAGCACATGCTGCACAGTTGGCTTTTGGATACACAGAAATAAACAGAGGACCAAATGCTGAAATATCACGAATGCCTGTGCACACTTCCACTTTCCCTGCAAGCCTCCCCTCAACTAAGGGGCGAGCTGGATGCACCACCACAGGGACCTAATTTACATATCCTGTGCTTCTGTTCAGCAGCTGTGGAGCTAGCATGGTACTCAGTGCAGAGGAGGGCAGCCCTTAAGGCTGCTGTACGTTCTTATGCCCCTGCCACAATGGCCCCACAATGGTGGAAGTTGAGCTGAAAAACCTGGGGCAGAGCTGGGGAACCACTGAAAGACTTGCCAGAAACAGACAGGAGTGGAGAAGCTTCATCGCTGCCCTAAACGCCAGAGGCATAATGGGAGCATAATGATGATGACAACGACAGTGGCCCCTATAGGACTTTGCAGGGATGCAAAATTTCTGAGGTGCAGGCCTACCCTACCCCACACCCTTTTATCCCCACTCTTCCTCCTCTGGCCCACTCATGCCCTAACTCCACCTCAAACCTGCCCCAGTACCCCTCTCTGCTTCAGGCTGCTAAACAGGTGGTGCAAGGAACCTCCGCACTGGGGGAATTCCATGGGCTGACCTTAAACCTGCCTGGTAGCCTCTTTGCACCAGCTTAGCAGGGTCCTAAAGTTTAGCTATAAATCCTGGAAACAACAGGCAAAACTAATCCCTGGTGCAAGACCATTAAAGTCAATGGAATTGCACCAGGAACCAATGCGGCCTGCTAGTTCTTGGAAGTGGCACTTTCAGGCATTACAGTGTGGCATCCTCATCTGCAGATGATGTGCTCTCATTTCCTGATCATAATTTTTCCTCTTCAAAACACTTTAAGAGCATATGTTGATAAAGTCTCAAAAAACCCTTGCAAGGTGGGTCAGTATCAGTCCCATTTTAGAGATGGGGAACTGAGTCATAAAGAGGTTTACTGATGATTTGCCCACAGCCATAGAGGAAGTCAGCAACAGAGCCAAGGTTAGACTTTAGGAGCTCCAGGCTCCTGCTCTGACCACTGGGCCATGGTGCTCTCTCTGCTTCAAGTTGGTAACAGAGAACAAGCGACTATCACGTATTTAAAAACTGGAGACCAAGTTAGCAGCCCTATACTGCAGGGCATAAAAGCACCTCATATTCTTTGCATAAAGGACTGCAACTCCCCAACCCCAATTGTGTTCATTTGGAGATACGTACACTCCAAACTCCTATGCTGCTCACCTCTTCCTTCAAAGGAGAAAAAAAATCATTTCTGTTTTTAGAGAGAAAAAATATAGCGAGTCAAATGCATCCCTGATGGAACTCTAGTGAAGTCAATAGACTAACACCAGGGATGCATCTGACTTGTTATGTTTGCAATAAAAAGGAAAACGGGCAAATACCATGGCCTGATCACTTGAGTCCTAGGGCTCAGGGCTGCATATTACAATTTCACCTTAATAACAGCAATAATCATGTCCTCAGGATTTAATGCCTTGTATCCATTTTGCAAGAAAGAAAAGGGAGGGGGGAGAGAAAAGCAGAAAGAAAGAATAATTTCCTGTACATCAGGTCAATTTTTTCACAGGCAGAGTCATGGGGCTTTTTTCTCCCTTCCCTGTAAAATGGGATTAAGCAGCGCTTTAGCATCTGCCGTTGGCTCGAATTCCCTGCCTCCCAGAATGGGTACTTGTAATTAAAAGCTTAGCTCACCTTATCCCTCCAGTTTCCCAGGCGAAAAGTCAAAGCCTGCATTTAATTGCATATATATGTGTGCATATTTAAAACCAAAGCTCCACAGAGAGGCAAGATTTGTGAGAGGGGAGGAAAATGGGCAGAAAGTTATTTGACACAAAATTTCAAATAGAAAGGAGAGAGGGAAAAGAAGGGGGAGAGCAAAATGAAAACATTTTCTTCTCCTCTCTGGGCTTGGATTGGCAGAACTTGAGTGGTGGTGGGGGGTTAATTTGTTAGTTCTATTATTTTTATTTGAGTTCATGATGGAAGCTAAATAGGAACCAAAGAATCATAGAAATGTAGGCCTAGAAGGGACCTCAAGAGGTCATCCAGTCCAGCCCTCTGCTTTGAGACAGGACCAAGTAAACCTGGATCATCTCTGACCTACGTTTCTTAAAAACCTCATATGATGAGGATTCTGCAGCATCCCTTGGAAGACTATTCCAGAGCTTAACTACCCTTATAGTTAGAAAGGGTTTCCTAACATCTCTCCTAAATCTCACTTGCTGAAGATTAAGCCCATTACTTTTTGTCCTACCTTCACCGGACATGAAGAACAATTTATCACTGTCCTCTCTATAACAGCCTATAACATATGTGAATACCGTTAACAGGTTCCCCCTCAGTCTTCTATTCTCAAAACTAAACAGGACCAGTTTTTTTAACCCTTTTCTCATTGGTCAGGTTTTCTAAACCTTTTAGCACTTGTGTTGCTCTCCTCTGGACTCTCTCCAATTTGCCATATCTGTCCTAAAGTGTGGTGCCCAGAACTGGATATGCTACTCCAGCTCAGGCCTCACGAGTACTAGGTAGAGTGAGACAATTACCTCCTGTGTTTTAAATAGGATACACTTGCTAATACACCCAGAATGAAATTAGCCTTTTTCGCAACTGCATCACACTGTTGACTCATATACAATTTGTGACCCACTATAACCCCCAGATCCCTTTTCAGCAGTACTACCAGCTAGCCAGTTATTCCTCATTTTGTAGTTGTGATGTTAATTTTTTCTTCCTAAGTGAAGTACTTTACTACTATCCTCTAGATGTTTAGAAACTTATTATTTAATACTTTGTTACAGCATCTATCCAGGTATCAAAATTAGGCTGACTGGTCTGTAATTCCTCTTTGTTCCTCTTTGCTTAAAGACAGGTACAATGTTTGCCCTTCTCCAGTCCCCAGGACCTAAGCTGTCCGCCATGAGTTCTCCAAAATAATTGATAATGGTTCCAAAATTGCTTCAGCTAGTTCCTTAAGTATCCTAGGATGAATTTCATCAGGCCCTACTGACTTGAATACATCTAACTTATTTAAATATTCTCTAACCTGTTCTTTCCCTATTTTGGCTTGCATTCCCTTCCCCCTTGTTGTTAGTATTAAATGTGTAGAGTTTGCCTGAGGCTTTGCCATGGATATGATTTGGTTTATCCATTTGGCCCATATAGGGTAGACTGACTCTGTTCTTATGCATGAAATTAGCATAATATGGGCAGTCATACCATAAGCATCTCCCCTCACACTGCCCACCAATGTGCATCAACCTGGTTCTGGAGGGACCATTGCTAAGAGTTCTGTCTCCATGGTTCATGCAATCCTTGGTTTCTCTGCTGAGGCCACAAACATGGTTGTGATCAGTTATTGGTATAACAATAGCACCCAGAGGCACCTGTACAAACACAGAGTACAAGACAGACTCTACCCCAAAATTCTTTCAGACAAGATGAAATGGATGGAACAAACAATGCAAAAGGTGGAGGTGGCTTCTGTTATGTGGATGTGAAATGGAACTGGATCAGGACCACCAAATAGCATCAAGATGATAAAAACGTTCAGTCACTAATCATGTGATAGGATTTGATCCGGGGACCTAAAAGTGAGTAGTTCCATGTTTTATTTCCAATCCTCTGAAACTTCCAGTGTCCCTAATGCTATATCTTCCATGCAAAATAAATAAAGACAGCTGCACAGTTTAGCGTTTAGCAACATTGGTTGTAAACCTCCAAAACCAAATGAGAATTCAGTTCTCTCTCCCCTGAAAACCAGTCACCACAAGCTGGTGTCAATTCTCAAAATGCCTCACACACAGATTCTTTTCTCCACAGAGTCTTTTCTCTGCTCCTGTGAATGAGATATACAGGGTCAGGGGGTTTACATTTTTATATGTAGAAATTTACAAGGTGCCGGGTTTTTTTAAGTTTTTACCAGGCAAGCCAGGAGAGCAGTAGAAAGCACTATCACATCGAGTCTCATCTCAATGATCCAGTCACCTAATGATGCAGCCAACTAGTTCAGAGAATCAAAGGAAGTCTCAGTGCAACTGACATGATCCTCTTTTGGATGCACAAGATTTTTGGGATAATAGTGGCGTGATTGTAAGGGACTGAAGAACAGTATTCAGAGAGCCCAAGCACAAAAGTGCTGAAGAACCTTTACCCTTAGCATCTTTGGCCGGACATTCCTAAAGCATGAACAATATGGGCCAAAGCCCTGAGAGAGCAGCTGCAAGTCCCTCCCTGAAGTCAACAGGAGATGCTGGTGTTTGGCACATAAAAAGGTCAGGCTCTATATTTGTGTAATCAGTCAAACGATCCAGCGGGGACTGGGTTTCCTCGGACAAACAGCGCAAATCTCTAAGTTCATGCACCAACAAGCAAAGCACATGATAAAATGAACTCTGTAAACTATCTGAGCTAGCTTGCAGGGCTTCACTTTTGCCCTTCTTCCATGCTACTTATGCAAGGCACAATGCGAGGAAATGAAATACAAATGAACGCGGAGACCTGGGCAAAGCCTTCTACTCCTGAGTTTGTAGCTGCTCTGCACATTTGTCTGTCATGACTCCTGGAGTCCCTGCTGTAAGGGTTTCGGCTGAATGCTAATGGAATCCAATAAACTCAGTGCAGTTTCCTATTTTGCTTCCAAGCAAGGAATCTTATAGCATACTCTTCTGAGGGGTCACAAAACAGGGATTCAATGATGCAAGGTAATTAAAAGAAAACTGCAGAGATTGGCTATATTATTTTAAGGAGGCAAATAACTACCTCATGTATTGTAAGTAAATATATTTACTCTATAATAGACTTGACAATGATAATACTTAAGGCTACATTTTAGTCACAGGTATTTTTAGTAAAAGTCATGGACAGGTCACAGGCAATATACAAAAATGCATGGCCTGTGACCTGTCCCTGACTTGTACTATAAATACCCCTGTCTAAATCTTACATGCTCTGGGAGACTCGAGGGTACTGCTGCTGCTTCTGCTGAGGAAGGGCTCCAGGGTGCTGCTGCTGCTCGGAGAGGGCAGCCCGGGACCCCGCTGCTATTGGGGGGTTGGGGGTGGGGCAGCCTGGGGCCCTGCTGCTGCTCAGAGAGGGCAGCTAGGGTTGCCAGGTGTCCGGTGTTCGACAGGAACAACTGATCAAAAAGGGACCCTGGCAGCTCCAGTCAGCACCGCTGACTAAGCCATTGAAAGTCCAGTTGGCTGCCTGCAGTGGGGCAAACAGGGTGCCTGCATGGCTCCCGGATACAGCTGGCATCTTCCTCTGGCTCCTACGCATGGGGCAGCCACTGGGGCTCTGCACACTGCCCCCACCCCAAACACTGGCTCCGCAGATCCCATGGCCTTTGGGAGCTGCAGGGGCGGTACCTGAAGGCAGGGGCAGCATGGAGTCATCTGGCTATGCATCTGCCTAGGAGCCAGGGACATATTACCGCTTCTGGGAGCGGCCTGAGGTAAACGCTGCCCAGAGTCTGCACTCCTCATCTTCTCCCGCACCCCAACTCCCAGTCCCAGCCCTGAGCCCCCTTTCGCACCCAAATTCTCTCACACAGCCCACACCACAACCCCTTCCCCAGCCTTAAGCCTCCTGCACCTAACCCCCTGCCCCAGCTGGAGCTCTCTCCCACACTCCAAATCTCTTAGTCCCACCCCCCAACCCCCTTCTGCACTCCAAACCCCACATCTCTGGCCCCACCCCAGAGCCCATACCCACAGCTATATCCGTCACCCCCACTCCTGCACCCCAAACCCCTG
>NC_133769.1:160906104-161006240 GCF_003597395.2 Chelonoidis abingdonii | reverse complement strand
AAGGTGTTTGGAGGAGGCCATGGGGAAGTAGCCCAGGGAGTTGTAGCTGTCATGCAGCTGTTACAGGAGGCACTATAGACAGCTGCAATCCACAGGGCCCTGGGCTGGAACCCAGAGTAGAGGGCGGGCCCGGGTTCCCCCTCAAACCTCACAACTCCTGATCAGACACAGGAGGAGATGACCCAGACTTTGAGTTCCACCAGAGAGGAAGATCGCTGAGGTGAGCAAATCCGCCAATAAGCGCAGGACCCACTAAGGTAGAGGAGGAACTTTGTCACATATATTAATCAGCTTTCTCTCATCATATAAGATTGTAAGCTCTTTGGGGCAGAGGCTATCTTTTTTATTGTATGTATGTACTACATCTAGAACAATAAGACCCTGATTGGGTTACCTAGATGCTACTTGGATAATAAACACATACTACTACTGCATTTGGTGTATGCACTATATACCTCTGTATCCATATGGAAATTGATTTGAAAATACATTGCATAGATATGCCTGTCATTGTTTCACTTTCTCCCCAGTAGTGCTGGTTCCACTCTCAGCAGAACTACTATTTTGCTCCTGCTTCCCAACAAGAAGTAGATGATGAGGGTGCAGCATGGAAACAGGACAAACAGATCCATAATTAAAGACAGGAGAATTTCTAAGGAGCTGTGAGGAAAGCAACACTAATTACCTTACTACTACTATCTGAATCCTCTGCCTCCCTGTTGCTTTGATACGCTGAGCTGCATTTCCTGTGTCTCAGATTGTATCGCCAGAATACCAGGGTGTTAGCTGCCTGTTAGATGGTTCATCATTCTTCCATATTGTATTTATGGAGATTTATTCATTTAATTTGTGAGGGTTTGTCTTTATTGGAATACCTTTTATAGTGCCCTGTCCTTTTCCTTAAACTGATTTTATGGCACTCAGCAGAAATACAAAAGCCCCCAGGGAGTGGATATGTGTAAGGATGTGAGAAAATGGTAATTTTTTTGGTTCAAAAGTTACAGACAAGGTTTGCTAAAGTTCAGCCAGACATCAGTATGTCATCATGGTACCAGGCAGACACTCCCCGGGGGTGGGGAAGTGGTCTAGTCACGGGCTTCCCCTCAACCTGTTCCTGATGAGGAATTAAGATCCTCTCTGTGCTGTCTCCATTGCTGCTGTTATCCATGCTAGCTGGATTCAAGTTAGCCATGGAGGGGGAGAGCCTAACTGTAAAAAGGCAAAGAGGCTTCCCCCAGAAAAATATGAGTCACCACAGTAACCAGCAGCTCCCCAACGTAAAGATCAGCTTGAGTTTCCTCATGGCCTCCAGTGGGCTGAGGCTCTTCTCACAGGTGTCAGAGCTCAAAATAAACCTTCACCCCCACCTGTCTTTTTCTGGCAAATCTAAGGGTTTTTCATCTCTGTTTCCACAAGGGCACAGTACAGAACCATTCCGAAAGATGCTTCAGACCCCGCCTCCTCCCCCCTGCCCCCAGACTTGTGCAACACAAGGCAGGGCTGGGAAGCCAGCTCCGCAGCTACCAGACCCTTGAAAGGATCCCACATCAAACAGTTGGGAATGTGAAGATCAAGCCTCCACTGTTTTAAAAAGGGTTTAGAGGCCCAATATGAATTCTCTTTGATAAAAGAATAAAGTGCTTCAGTCCCACCAGAGCAGAGTAGTTAGGGTTCCCTAGGCTTTCATAACAGGTGACATTCCACAGCTCCCCTCCTCTCCTCCATGACACCTTCCCTTACAGTATCCAACAAGAATGGCTTCAGCACCATTGGGTTGGAGCGGAGGCTGCTTTTCTGTTCTCTGCCTGCCCCACGGTACATTGGACCCACTCAGTGGATTCCTCTATTATCGACGGTTTGAGGTGTGGTGGTGAAGGGTGCTCTGTGTAATAGCCACACTGTGAGAAATGAAAGGTCTGCACATTCCTCTGAAGTGGCAAGGCTACGTTTGTAGGGAGCAGGGAACGGCTGCTCTGCCATATGCCGTGGGGTACAGCTGCCAGCTCCTTCAGCTTTCAAGACACTTTCAGGCTTTTTTGTTGATTTAATTAAAACATTTTATGTTTAATTGATCACCTTCCAGGTCTGAGGGAGCTTGGATACATACTGTGTAACAGGACCAAGTCTCCTCAGCGATCTGGAATGTTGCGTGCTTATGGTTTATCATCACCACAAATCCCAGTTCCCCCTTCTTCTTATATGTATTCCAAAGTAGTGCCTAGAGGCTCCCACTGTGCTTGGATCTTGCCCCAAAGATGTTTCACTCTAAATAGATAAAACAGACAATGACTGAGAGGAGAAATGACTTGTCCTAGGCCTAATGGCAAAGCCAGACTCCTGCCACTTAGGTCAACATGTTCTCCCACAGCCTCCATTCATGGATGGGAGCATCCATCACTGGCCTCGCTAGGCCAGAGTATTCTCTCAGCAGTGAAGAAGAGAAGTCTGACTCATGGACTGCTCCTTGAGCCTGCACCCCTGCACATGTGAGATGGTCCCATAGCCCATTGCAATGCAGGGGAGAAGAACTGACTCCCAATTTGCCCACAGCTAGAGGAGAATAACTATTTTGGGAGGAAAGATGGATTCTGGGTTATGCTGCTTTCTACAATTCCTCTCCTCTCCCTCAGGTTTCCATGGACTAGTCACCTCCCACAAGAAGAGACTACTCCCTGGACTGGAAAACTGTGGCATAGTCTGTAATAGACCAGCCAGTGTGTACCAGTATGTGGAGGCATCACTGCCCTCTACTAGATGGAATCAGAACAGTTCAGTTGTGTGTTATAGGCCCCATGCTGCCAACAGCTAAGGGAGATTCTTATTTAGCTCACATGGCCTGTGCTTTCAGAGCAGGAAGAGTTCAGAGATCTGTCCCCAAGTCCTCATGAATTTCCAAGTGGCGGTGAAGAGCAGCACAGTGATTTGTTAAATCCTGCATGTCCTTGGGTTTGTTACAACGCTTAGGATGGGACTGTGGATCACAATTCTGTGGCTTTTAGAAGAGATGCTTTTGTCACACCCAAGTCATTGGGGGTGGGAGGTGACTGGGAGAAATTCAATAGTCTGTGTTATACAGGAGGTCTCATCTAATGGTCCGTTCTGCCCTTAAAATCCATGACTCTACAAACATATGGATCCAGATTTTGAACCTTTCCCAAACTCGTGTGTTCTGAACCAAGGTGTTGGTTTGGGTCCATTTAGTTTGGACCCAAATGAGGAGGTGATGATCATTTGCAAGTGAGAGCGCCCAGAATCTGCTCCTATTCGGCAAGAACCCCTTCTTCTGTAACATTTCCTTTCCAGGGCTGACTGATGGAAGCCACATGAGCTCAGATGCTGCAATGTGCAATTTGCTTGCAACCAGAATGTCTCCAAAGAGTCCGAAGACATCAGCAGATTCTGGAATCAATGCCTGGAGTTAAGCACATGTTTGCTGGCCATCTCTGCTTTTATCTTCAGATTCTTGTCCGGTCTCTTTCCGAGACAGCTGTGCAATGAGATGAGGAAGGAAGAACATAAGATCCTTGGCTGTCAGTTCAGTTTAAATACCATCTTTTGCATATTTCCCTATGTGAGCAGGGAAAGGCCACTTCCTCACACCTAATCACCAGCAACCAGCAGGCAGCAGACTCTGTGGTTTTTATCAATACTCCAATTTTTAGGTTAGTTTATAATTTAGAGAGAAGTGACAGAGATGGTATCATTTCAAACAGATTTTTTTCTAGCACATTAAAGAGCTTTTCAGTGTATTTATTTATTTATTTATTTACTGACAGTCCAGGAGGGAGGAGATGAAGATAAAAAAAAAGTAAAAAAAGAGACTTAATGAGGATGAGAGAGAGAGAGAGGCTGAAAGGATGCTTCTTTATCTTATCGAGCAGTTAGGGAACATCAGGACGGAGGGGAAGGATAAATCCAGCAGATGGGGTGGAACCATGAGGGTGAAAGAAGAACCTATGCAAACCCATGTTCAGAAATTCAGCCAAACTAATTTAAATTTGAGAAATTTCTCCTTCCCATTTTCTCTCATTTCCGGACATGCCGCTGCACTTTCCTGGTGCTGCTGGGGACCCAGTGTGGAATGCCAAGGTACCACCTACTCTTATTTCTTGGCAATTGAGCAAATGTGGCATATATCCCAAGGTACCTGTATGCAAATCTGGAACCTCTGCTCAAGTCGTTCAATTGAATCCCTAGTTGTGAAGCCCAAATTTCAGAAATCTCCCTTTCCCACACTTCCCTCAGAATGCTCTGCCATTTCAGGTTAGAGTGCTAGGAGTGAATGTATGTTTCTCCAAGTAGTCACATGTAGCACCATAAAGGCAAGTGCAATCTGATGCAGATTGGTCATGATATGTCCCAGCCTGAGAGTAGACACAGTGCCCTTTAATTCACATGTTCACAGATGGAAGGGACTATTAAAATTCTAAGTATTATTTGTTACTTCTCAAATCCCCAGCTGACTCCCCCTTCCCAAGACATTTCAGCTTTCTTCCCGTCGTGAGTCTTATTTTAGTTTTAATTTTCAGACATCTGAGCTAGATGAGGGCCTGAAGCGACTGACTTATGAGGGGAGATTAAAAGCCCTAGATACATGCAGTTCAGTTAAACGATGGACACGATAACTCTTGGCAAGGATCTCTTTTTCGGAGTCTGTAACTCTGAGTGTTATTTTATTTATAATTTGTTTTTATTTGTGCTCAGCAGGAAAGATACAAGTCCCGCCATAAAGGTGACATAAAGACATAGCATAACCTAGCAAGGAATGTGACCCAAGGTTAACATGAGGCAGTTAAACTGCTGCATCAGGAAGGCTACAGAGAGAGGGACAAGCCCAGCTAACAGCAATGGAAAATGCACACAGTTTTAAGACCCAGTCCAGCAAATACCCACACACAGTAATTTCCAGGATCAGAAACTGTAAACCAATTATTAGGCTAAGCACAGCTGAACAAATCTAATCATTGAAACACTTGCAATATCTCATTGATTATTGGTTAACAAAGAGAGAAGAGGACATTGGAAATACTGCCACATTAAAGTCCAGCGTGTGCCCAATTCATAGACCCAATGGGAAACAGTAGCAGCAGCCTAATGGAGAAAGTAAAAAGAAAGGGAGGTTATCTTCAGCTGCTTTGGTACTCTGTAAAGGAGATCATTCAGTCCAAGTTAAATCCCAGATCATAGAATCATAGACGATTAGGATTGGAAGAGACCTCAGGAGGTATCTAGTCCAACCCCCTGCTTAAAGCAGCACCAACCCCAACTAAATCATCCTAGCCAGGGCTTTGCCAAGCCAAGCCTTAAAAACCTCTAAGGATGGAGATTCCACCACCTCCCTAGGTAACCCATTCGAGTACTTCACTACCCTCCTAGTGAAATAGTTTTTCTTAATATCCAACTTTGACCTCCCCCACCGCAACTTGAGACCATCGTTCCCTGTTCTGTCATCTGCCACCACTGAGAACAGTTGAGCTCCATCCTCTTTGGAACCCTCTTCAGATAGTTGAAGGCTGCTATTAAATCCCCCCTCACTCTTCTCTTCCGCAGACTAAATAAGCCCAGTTCCCTCAGCCTCTCCTCATAAGCATGTGTCCCAACCCTCTAATAATTTTCGTTGCCCTCCGCTGGACTCTCTCCAATTGTTCACATCCTTTCTGTAGTGGGAGGGGGCCCACAAAACTGGACGCAATACTCGAGAGGTGCCGAAGAGAGAGGAATAATCACTTCCCTCGATCTGCTGGCAGTGCTCCTACTAATACAGCCCAATATGCCGTTAGCCTTCTTGGCAACAAAGGCACATTGTTGACTCATACCCAACTTCTCATCCACTGTAATCCTCAGGTCCTTTTCTGCAGAACTGCTGCTTAGCCAGTCGGTCCTCAGACTGTAGCAGTGCATGGGATTCTTATGTCCTAAGTGCAGGACTCTGCACTTGCATGTGTTGAACCTCATCAGAATTCTTTTAGCCCAATCCTCCAATTTGACTAGATCCCTACCGTCCAGCATATCTACATCTCCCCCCAGTTTAGTGACCTCTGCAAACTTGCTGAGGGTACAATCCATCCCATCATCCAGATCATTAATGAAGATGTTGAAAAAAACCAACCTCAGGACAGACCCCGGGGCACTCTGTTTGCTACCGGCTCCCAACTAGATGTCGAGCCATTGATCACTATCCATTTAGCCCAATGATCTATCCAGCTTTCTATCCACCTTATAGTTCATTCATCCAATTCATACTACTTTAACTTGCTGGCAAGAATACTGTGGGAAACCATATCAAAAGCTTTGCTAAAGTCAAGATATATCACATCCACTGCTTTTCCCATATCCACAGAGCCAGTGATCTCATCATAGAAGGCGATTAGGATGGTCAGGCATGACTTGACCTTGATGAATCTATGTTGACTGTTCCTGATCACCTTCCTCTCCTCCAAGTGCTTCAAAATGAATTCCTTGAGGATCTGCTCCATGTTTTTTCCAGGGACTGAGGTGAGGCTGACCAGTCTGTAGTTCCCCGGATTTTCCTTCTTCCCTTTTTTAAAGATGGGTGCTATATTTACCTTTTTTCAGTTGTCCGGGACCTCTCCTGATCACCACAAGTTTTCAAAGATAATGGCCAATGGCTCTGCAATCACATCAGCCATCATATAAATAATGATCTGTGCAATGTTGGAATTGGATTGGGCATGGTACTGGTAGTGTCATGGCTGGTATGGAGAAGGCACTACTGTGGGGAAGATCACAGCCCCAGCTATGGGCTGGCACTGGACGCAGCTTCAGGCTTCCCTCCAAAGTACTGCCATGGCTGAGTCTTGTGCCCCAGATCCCTAAATGGCCCTTTCAGGGATTGAACTTGCAACTGTAGGTTTGGCAGGCTGGTGCTCAGGCCACAGAGCTATCCTTCCCCCCTTTTTGGTCCTACTTTGAGCAGGGGGTTGGACTAGATGACCTCCTGAGGTCCCTTCCAACCCAGATATTCTATGATTCTATTGTGTATAAGGTGGGTATGACAAAGAAGTCAAAAACAGGCCTTGAACTCTATAACCCCGTGGTTCTCAACCAGGGGTATACACAACCCCGGGGAGTACGCAGGTCTTCTGGGGGTACATCAACTCATCTAGATATTTGCCTAGTTTTACAACAGGCTACATAAAAAGCACTAGCAAAGTCAGTATAAACTAAAATTTCATACAATGACTTGTTTATACTGCTCTATAAACTATACACTGAAATGTAAGTACAGTATTTATATTCCAATTGATTTATAATTATATGGTAAAAATGAGAACATAAGTCATTTTTCAGTAATAGTGTGCTGTGCCACTTTTGTATTTTTATGTCTGATGGTGTAAGCAAGTAGTTTTTAAATGAGGTGAAACTTGGGGGTACGCAAGACAAATCAGACTCCTGTAAGTGGTACAGTAGTCTGGAAGGGTTGAGAACCACTGATATAACCTATGTTTCCAGCATGGACACTGCATGATCAGCTTCCCACCAACAAAAGAAGTGGCTGGGTGTATAAATATCTCTTTATAGCAGAGCTCACCCCCTGGCACGTAGACACGTGGGTCTGAATTGGAGTCTAACGGTGTATGAAGGGTGTAAAGGCCAAGGCTGCGATTCTGTGCTGTGCCTCCAAGCAGCGCAGTACAGAATGGACAGCCCAGGGGGAGGAGTGAGGGAAAGATGGCTTGAGCCTTTCTCAGACTGCACTGTTATGGGTGCTGATGAGGGCAGCCAAGAGTTGCTCTTATTTACACCATCCCCCACCAGGGCTATCTATGGTTGTTCCTCAGCCCACAGCAGCACAGACTCTCTCCAGCACTCGTCACTGTTTAGATTCCCTCTTCCTCCCTCAGGCCAGCCTTTGGCAAGCTCCTGGTACTGGGAATTGTGGGGTTCAGGGAATTCTCTTTCTGCCACCTGCAGAGCCTTGACAGTCTTCGTACGCCATCACAGCAACATATGTGGGCTGCAGAGGAGTGAAGAATCCTTCCTCCAGAAGAGAAGAGGAATAGATGAAGGTGACGGATGGCATTAGGAGTAATAGGATATGTATGACGAAAGAGAAGTCTAGGTGTTTGTGTATAGGTCTGTTGGGCCCTTGACACAGTACCACAGCAAAGATCCACACTAGAGTCCTTGTGACATCTGTATAGGTAGCAACCCGGAGCAATGACAGAGCCTTCCCTAGTCACTAAGACCTGGGTCAAGTGAAATCATTCATTCACAGGATTAAATCCTCTTCTCCCTTAATCAAGCCCAAGAGGATTCCCCTGTTTCCAGAATGCCAATTAGTAGCAGAGTGGCTACACATGCCACTGCAGCCTTGAGCCTGCAATACTCCCTGCCATTTATACAATCCTGCTGCATTGGGGTCACTTCCCCAGCTCTTCCTCCTCTTTCAGTGCACCCCTAAACCACACAGTGTGGAGATGTGCAGGGAGACCCTCAGGGCTGAGCTCTGTGGCACCCAGGATATGCAGACCTATGGCACAGCCTCTCCAGTTTCTGCACCAGAACAGAAACAGTTAAGTGGCAGACAAGACCTAACTGCAGCGGAACCAGATTTGCCCCTTAATGCTTGTGAGTTGCGTCTGGTGTGAGTTTTGAAAAGCCCTGCATATGCAAAAGTCTCCAAGGTGCAGTGGTTCCTTCCGAAAGAGACAGATAGCTGGCGGGTGAAAGCGATCATTGCGTGGCAGATGAGATTCCACGGCACGCTGGAGATGGAAATATCACCTTAACAAGCATGGACAGCCCCCAATGGACTATAAAATTCATTTGGTGACTGAGATAATTCAAAGGAGCCAAGTGGCACAGCAGTAAAAGCTGGAACATATAAATTTAAACTCACAGAGCTCTGCAGTGGCCTGGTAGAAAGGGACAAAGCAATCCTTGCCTAGGCACACAACCATCTCCAGCACAAGAATGAAACCCTATGCAAAAGCCACAGTGCAGTTCAGAGTGCCACACAGAAACACAAGTGGAAAATTCACAGAAATGGTTTCCTTTCAGCTATTTTGGGTCTGTATTTAAGAGCTATGTCCACATACTCTCAGAGTAGACATACGCATATATAAATACACACACAGAATGTGTACACATATCCACTCTATCAATGTAGTTCTGCTAAGCACTGTATACACGTCCTCTTTTCACAACTCTTGGTCCTAGCTACAAATCATTAAATATAATGTGGCAAAGTCTGCTCTAAATTATACTTGTGCAGCCCACTTAAAGACAATAGTGTTGTACTGCTCGGGTGTAACCAAGGGCAGGTTATGGCCAGCTGCCTTTATTTAGTTTTTATGAACATAATAAATTCACCTGCCCTCCATCCACTCAGCCCCCAGTGGGGTTACTTCCCATACTAAAAACTGCTCAGAAGTTTTCTTAGAGTTGCCTTTCCCCTGGAGCAGGTCTCCAGACACCTCCTTCCGAAGGACTTAGTTTGCCACTTGTAATGTGAGTAACCTACAATTGTGTTAATAAAAACGTTATAGTATTCCATTGTGGTCATTCACATTGATGTCCTCTCTCTCTCTCTCTGGATATAGCAAAAAATCACAATACTGGAGAAGAAACAGGATATTTCTGATGGTACCCAAGGCCTGTAAGGTTCCCCTCAAAGTATCTTGATCAATAACACCTGAGAGAGACCTGACACTGGAAGTTGCTAATCAGTGACAGTTACTTCGTCATAGTCCAGAGATGGAAGTCACAAGAGATGTGATCCATACATCTCCCTGTCCTCAAAGGGAACTCTTCTAACTAATACAACAGGTATATCCTGGGATTCGGAGAGGATCAAGGAACCAGGTGTCAAAAGGGAGGTAAGTTGCCAAACTGAGTTTTATCAGAGAAGAGTGGAGGCTTTGGGGTGATTCATATTCTTTCTTAAGAGGTTCAGCATAGCACACATAGCTCTCAGTGCTTTCCTCACTCTCACACTCTGTCTTTAATCTTCTGAACAAAAATTCTCCCTGTAGTCTGGAGTAGCGGCATGGAGGAGTATGCTGGTTAGACCTGAAGACACAGAAAAGGGGGCATTACCTTGGCTAGCCAATTAATTATGATTATTACATCAGATCAAACAGCTCTTGCACCGTGCATTGTGGAGTGGTGGATTGCTGCTCTGACACAAGGAGCTAAAATAGTATGACTTCCTAGTACAGGGAAATCATGATGGACACCATAGCAGTCAACAGGGATCAAACTGGGACCTTAAGCACCAAAAGCATGAGTCTATAGCTCTTAAAACTAAAGGATTTGCTCCATTACATGTTAGTAAGTATCAGAGGCCAGCCACTAGAGGGAGACATGACAACACACCTCAACACAATGAACAAGGAACATCTATGTTTGGAGTCCAAACAGCCAGAGGTTTCTCCTCCTTCACACACTTATCAGTCTTCACAAGCACTGGTATTTGGCTGTAATGAATTATTATTAGAGATTATGTATGATTGTGATTATGTTGTGTATTGCTTTAGCACCTACAAAGACACAGTACTGATTCATGAATCAGCACTCCATTGTGCTAGGCACTGTATAAACCCAGAACAAAAGATGGGCCCTGCCCCAAAGAGCTTAGACCCCTGGAACATAGCTGCAATATTCCTTTTACCTGGACTCCCTGATGGTTAAATGCTCTTTGTTACGGGATAGGCAACACTGGCCAGGGCTGGGTTAAATGTGTCTTAAAGAAAAATAAGGAGAGGCAAATAAAGAAAATCTCATTAATGAGCAGTTGACATGGGAAGTGCTGAAAAAATATCCTTTTTAGATGTGGTTCTCCTTAAACTTTCTGATTTTTTTTATCCCTACCTTTCTTCTTCTTAATAAGGGTATTTGCATGACAACCAGGCTTTTGGTTGCTTTAGAGGTGATTGACTCTGACTGCTTATTCCCCTCCTCGAACATCATCAAGTACTCTGAGAAACAGAGGGTGCCGCAGAGAAACAAACATGTTCCTAGGATTGGAGAGCGCAGTGCGTCACAATCCCTTTGCTTATGGAGTGCCATTTCTTACTTTTTTTCTAAAATTGGGCCCAATTTTTATACTGAGCCTTTCACATTATGGCAATCACTGAGACCCCACTTCAGCATCTAGGCCTCTCATAAAGATCTTAGGCCTGGTCTGCACACAACTTTTGTACTGGAATAACTATATCGGTTAGGGCTGTGATTTCTTACAGTGAAATGAGTACAAACCTCAGTGTGAATGCAGGTATATTGGTATAAAGGTGCCTTTTACCTCTTAAATTTAAGAGAATAAGCTACCCTGATACAAGCCCCTTTACATCATTATAACTGTTTACACTACGGGGTTATGCCAATTTAACTATGTGTGTTTCAAACCAATATGGTGAAACTGGCACAAAAACAGTAGCTCATCCTTCATTGCCAAATTTAGGGCCCACTCCTATACACTCCTATAATGTGATATACTAGGGGAGACTGTAGCAACTTTGCTACCCACCTGCTGCACAAATTTCCACCCGGCCGGTGCTCTATTCATTTGCACCTTGGGGTGTAAATGGGAGGAGATGGCCTGAACAGGGATGAAACGCCTCACTCACAACCCTCTCCTTTACAACCCCCCTACACAGCAGGAATGTGGGGCATTGTCTTGCAGGAAGAGGAGGATACGAGCTGCTAGTAGAACCCAGCAAAAGAAAACCCACTCACAGTCAGCAAGAACTTTCCCTCAAAGGATGTTTATAATCAGAAATCAAAACAAGTCACCACCAGGGCTGGCTCTAGGCACCAGCGTTCCAAGCATGTGCTTGGGGCGGCACTTCTCAAGGACAACAATGAGTCCTGTGGCACCTTAAAGACTAACAGACATATTGGAGCATAAACTTTTGTGGGTGAATACCCACTTCGTCAGACGTCGTGTCTGACAAAGTGGGTATTCACCCTTGAAAGCTTATGCTCCAATACATCTGTTAGTCTTTAAGGTGCCAGAGGACTTGTTGCTTTTTACAGATCCAGACTAACACAGCTACCCTCTAATACTTCTCAACGAGTGGCACTCTGTTGTTGTTTCTTGCCTGGGGTGGCAAAAAACCTGGAGCTGTCCCTGGTTACCACCACCAAGAAACACCCCTCAATCTGGGGTTCAGCCCAGCCCTAAGACACCGGTTGTGCTACTCGGTATCCCCAAGAACATCCACCCAATGCTGTCTCCCAAGCAGCCCCTCTCATAATCAGTCCCCCAAGCACCTGTGCAGAGGGACTGGGTGAGGGAGATAACCCCTTGCTCATCAGAGACATTGTACCCTGTCTCAATGGGAATATGCATGTGAGGCAGCCGGAGGAGAGCAAGATGTGGCTAAATGCTTTCGCCTGCTCGGAATTTCTTTGCTTTCGACATAAGAGCACGCATCCCTGACTTTCTCAATGCAGCCACAGAATTATGACTGAGGTATTTATTTTTTCCTTCTTAGAAGTAACATTTGCAGAAAGCCATTCCTCAGCTGACTCCCTCTTCCTGGTGCGCTTAACGCCGCCATTGCGTAACTGCTAATGAATGACTTCTGGGAATTAGACGCTGTTGCTTAGATCAAGCTTGAGATGTGTCATTTGGTTTTTTCAAGATGGGAGAGAGGTTTAATTTTCATCCCACTGCCCCTTCTCAGTGCTTCGTCTGCCTTGAGATGAAACAAACAGAAGGGAGACGGGATTTTGCATAAGCTGGGGAATGTATGATTGATAACGTATTATCTTGTCAGCTGGAGACACCTGTGTGGTGGGTATTTATGGTTTAAGAAGGGTTCTCGTTGGTGAAACAGTTTGGTGCTGATAAAGAAAAGCCAGGGACTTCTGGTGCCAGTCCATTGAGGGGAGGTGGATTAGTGCTGGTATTTCACAGTATACTCTTATTAAATTTCAATTCCTTTTGTCAAGTGGAAAAAGAGGGGAAGAGCAATTGGTTTTAGACAGATACAAGACGCATGATGGGACTGATGAATGGGAACACAGAGGCCCAAGAGATCTCTGAGGAATGCAGGGGAAAATATTAACCAATTTTCTAACTGACTAGGCACTGTCTGTCAGGCAGGGAGATGGGAGGAAGGTGGTTTCAAGATGGCTCTGTGGAGTTCTCATGCATTTGGAGACACTGTTGTGGTATTAAAAAACATTAATAGAAAGCCCAACATTATAGATGTGTCAAGAAGCCCATTTTCTTTGTCCTTGCTGGATCTTCCTAAAGCAAATAGCTGCATTAATATTCAGATGTTAGGGTCATGGTATGGCCTGCAATCTGCCAGCTGGGCTTCTAGGGGCATGGAAAGGAGATGAAATAATACAAGTGAGAACTTTTCCTCTTCAGAGCTCTTTACAGACACTAGCACGCTCACCCTCACAACCCTTCTGGGAGGTAGCTCTGTTATTGTCCCCATGTTAAGACTGGGGAAACTGACATACAGGGAGGGGAGGTTACTCACTCAAGGACAGAGCATGTCTGTGACAGTGCTCACTTGATCCTTCTGAACTAGACCAATGGTCTGACTCCCAGACCATACTGCCGTATTATGAACTCGTGGGTTCTTTACAAACCACAATGATAAAAGCACTCAGGATCCATAAAGCATTCGGTTTCTACGCCCACTGGCAGGGTCTCCCAC
The DNA here is from genome assembly GCF_003597395.2 of Chelonoidis abingdonii. Taxonomy (NCBI): domain Eukaryota; kingdom Metazoa; phylum Chordata; order Testudines; family Testudinidae; genus Chelonoidis; species Chelonoidis abingdonii. The sequence goes on along the minus strand of NC_133769.1, from coordinate 160,992,597 downwards.
CAGATATCTTACAAATGCCCTGCTACTATCTGGCATCAGCACACCTCACAGGAAGATCCCTCTTTAAAACCCATCTTTGTGTTAGTGACATCTGAGAGTGGTGCCTCTTACAGCAATGTCCCCTAAGAAGGCACCACCCAACAGTTCATACCAGAGCTGAGCGTGGGGAGCCCAAGACTGGAATTAGCTGGGAGGTGGTGGTGGAGTAGGAGGCTGTAGGTGAGGATTTTGGGACACTGTAAGAACTATGTGAGGCAGGCTTGCTGCTCACAGTGTACCTAGCCATGGTGAGTACTTTTAGGGCCTGATCCAAGGCCCATCAGAGTCAGTGGAAGTCTTTTCAATGATCCCAATGAGCTTTAGATCAGGCCCTTAGTCCTTTGGTTTCATACACATGAAACACCTAAAGCACTCAAGAAAATACTTAAAAGGAGAGAAAAAAAAGAAGCCTGACAAATTTCAAAGAAGGAAAGACAACGTTATAAGTGTTCCACTTGGAAAGCCTCAAGGGCTGGAAAAGAAACAGACTCAAGCATTTAAAGGGAGAAAACCTGTGCTACAAACACCCATGGAAATTCCTGCCACAATTAACCATCCACACTCTTAGATTACAAAAAAGGGTAATGAGACTCTCAAGCCCAGTAGTAAGATACAGATAAATCACAACACTGCCAGCACCAATACATATTCCTCTCATAAGCAAGGAGCATCCATAATACAGACACAGGCAGAGACTTTTGGTTATAGGATTCTGTTTGTGGTTTTGAGGGCATCTATTATTAACACCCTATAGGGCTTTAATTAGAGCTGAGAGACTCATTCATTGTGAATAATTTATATGATTAATTTTGCCTCTGTGTCTGTTCGCGAATTGTCCACAAGCAGTTTGTAATGTTCCCAAATTTATTTGTCGTTTGCAATTACTTGCTGACTAGCCTTTATAAAGAATTCTTAGTCTGTAGTTTGCCCATGAGCAGTCAGTATGCAAAATTTTGAGCTGCACTGGCTACATTTTGAGTGAACATATGTTGTAGATCCTATTGCATGTTTCTGTTTTCTCAGTAACCTTTCAAATCGGGCTTCCACAGAGAAAATTTCCTTTTAGGAGTTCACATTTGGCTTCCTGCAAATAGTCTCAAAGAATTACATAACATTCACTATTCCCAAGACCATTCCTGCCAGTCAGTGTGTTCACTACAATATTCATAGAAACAGAAGACAACTGGGGTGTTTCATAGCTGGAGGACACAGTCCTCTCATTATTAACCCACAGTGTACACGTCTCTGCTTAGGAGGCCTGTCTGGTCTAGTTTCTTTACTCTTCTAGCCTAGGGCTAAGTTATCCAGAAGCCACATACCTGTAGAAATAGCACTGTACACACAGTACAGCTCATTTGTGTGACTTCCTTATCAGCCTATCTCAGAAGAAGGCTTCCTAAGAACATGGTGCCAGCTGGCCAGAGGCAGACATGTCAGTGTGAACACTTGGGACGATGAGGTGCTCCAGTCACAGCTGAACTTGGCAACAGGGAGCACCTTACGCCTGGCCAAGTGAGCCATCACTAGGTCCAGGAAGCAGTGCGGTGAAAAAATGAAAGGGCTAAAAGTGCAGCACAGCAAGCTCCATCGTGATAATAGCCACACACCAAGGCAGCAGGAGAAACCTGCCTGTTCTGTAATGAACAGGGCTGTAATCTTGGGGCTCATGCTTCAGTATAACCCAAAATACTACTTGACAGTAGAGAGAGAAGCTTCCTGTACTGCAGTGATGAGGGACCAGTGAGGGAAAAAAAGAAAACACCATGTTGTAACCACAGGGTTACCTCACTTGTGTAGGTTTGAATTAATACCATCCTATAGCAACGTGTAGTCATATATTATCATCATCCCATAGAGGGTTGAAGCACTTAATATTGTAGCATCAGGCATAGATTTGAAGGCTCAGACTATTTAACATCCTGGAGGGTTTAGAAGGCGTGTGATGTTATTATTAAAATTCCAGGGATGTTTGTTAGCTGGTATTAACTTTTAATAGGGTTTGCACACATATACAGCAGTAACAGAATCATAGACATCAGAGATGGAAAAGACCATTTGGGAGCCTGGGAGTAGAAACCTTTTCTAGTGCTTTGTCCATACAGATTTCAACTATTGTGAGTGCTCAGGCTCCCATCAATTCTCTTGAGAGATTATTTCACAACCTAATAGATCTCAGTGCCAGAAGTTCTTCCTGAAAGTCAACCTACCCTTTCCTTTTCACAATGCAACCTTCTTACTCTTAGCTATAGACATGTATCCCCTTTCTCTCTGAGGCCGGGGTCCAAAGCCCAGTCAGGTCAGTGGAGAGAAATCCCATTGCCTTCAATGGGTTTCACATCAGCCCCTTGGCGTTTACCTCTTTGAGGACTATCATGTTTGCCCCACACTTTCGTAGTCTGTTAGCCATGCGATAAATCCTTAGCCTCAGATCAATCTCTTCAGACCTCTCATCATTACTGTTACTCAAATCTATACTTTCTCCAAATATTTTTTCCCTCATTCTGGTAATAAGGTGCCTAGAATGGAATGCAATATTTGAGAATTGCATGGAGAGGGAATACCTTATGGGTGTACATTAGCATCCTACAGAGCTTTGTGGGTACATGCAGTATTAACAGCTTATAAGGTTTTGTAGACATTCATTATTAACACACAATTGGATATGTGTAGCTGCATTATTAATAATCTCTTGGCTGGCAAGAGAATGGTGATATTTTCTTATGAGAAATGTAATTGTTTAATATCAAACAGTATTATTTCAAAGATTTAATTGTGTAATTGGGGTCAGCAATCACTCCGTCTCTCCCAGTGCAAGACGAACTTGCAGGGCAAAAGATTTATTGTCCTGACAATAGGGAGCAAATTTTAATATTTCTGAAAAATTGAGACCTATTAATCCTGGCATGTGTTACTCTCCAACACAAGGAAATGATCAAACTTTGATCTAATTTTCTCTTTGAAGGGGCGTTGGTGAGGTGGGAGGAGAGAGTGTTAACTGTCTGCAGCCTGCTGAGGAGGACACCAAAAAGCATGAAGGCCAGCCACATCTGACGATACAGGAGTTCTAACATGGTACATAAAACAACTCCTGTGAAAACTGACTGTTCCATTCTAACTGCTTTGGAGGTGAAGGGATGATGGGAGTGGTTTTCATGACCTCAAGCTGTTCTGTCGTCATTTCTCCAGGGGTTACCAATTGTATTTGCACCTACTGAACCTCAGGTTTATGTGGGCAAAACAGTATCTGCACGCTCAGATCAGGCAAATATATGTACAATTGAGTAAATAAGTGCATAGTTATCAGATGTGCATTTGGAAATTCCAGTTTGTGCATACAAATGTGGGGTTTTGCAGGTGCAACCATTGCTTCTGATGCTGAACATGTCGCCTGTTATTATTATTAATAGTTGTTTATGGTAGTGCTTATTATGTGCTAGATTTTTTGCAGACATTCAAGAATGTTGCACATTTTAGAGAAAAAAGGTATCAGGAATTATTTTGAAAGTGTTTTTTGATGTATTCTTCAATATAAGCCTTTCACCAAAAAAAAAATAAATAAAAATGTTTCCTTATTCCCCCCAAATGACCCAGGACTGATGCCCAGGAGGGAAAATATTCAGTTCTGCACCAGCAGTGATGTTGTGCTTGGCTAGACATGGGAGCTTTATTCCATGGTCAGGAGGAGATCCCCTGTTTCCAAATGGGGGACACAGCACTTGTGTCTCATCTTGAAAGATCCAAGATATAAGACTTCAAAGTCAGGACATTTTTAATGCATTGTAAAGATATTTTAGGACATGGGCATAAGATTGTATTGATCCCCTTGAGCCTTAAACAGCTGGACCCATAGTAACTAAGTGCCTTATCCTGTCCACTAAAGTCAACAGGAGCTTTCCCGACAACATCAATGGGTGCAGGATCAAGCCCTATGGCAGCTAGTTATACAGATGGATAGAAAAAAGAAATTCCAATAAAACCTGTAAAAATGCTAGTAGAGCCGGGCTTTTTAGCTCAGGCAGTAGCGGCTCATTTTTTGTTCATACACTGAGCCTTGTTGAAAGTGTAACGACGTGAGCTCCCTATGTTCCACTCTGCCAATTCAATATGGAGATGCCATTCACCTGTTTCTCACACAAAGAACTCTGCAATGTCCTGCCCTCTATGTATGGAACAATGTCCCTACTCTGCTCCACTGGAATACCATTTCCTGGCCAATACTGGAGACAGACTGTTGGACTGATTCAAGACTGGACCAGTGATTCTGACACAGTAATCTCTGCGGCCTTGGCTCAAGCCAAGCCAGAGTAGGAGCAAAGATGGGACCTTTCTCCTTCTACACTCCTCTCCAAGAGGTGTGAACTTCAGAGCCAAATGGGGACCAGGAGTGGGATAAGTGGAGGCAATTTCTTTTTGCTCTTTTATTTGAAAACAAAGAAACAGCAACAACAAACCTACACCAAGGGAATTATATGCAAAAAAAAAAAACCTTTGTGAATTCAGTGTGAAGCTGATGTTGTTAAAAGCACGAACAGTTGGGGAATGTAGACGCTAAGGTTCTTGTAACAACATTAGCTCAGCACAGGTAAGATGTTCCAGACCTGTCTTAATAGATAAATGTGTTAGTTAATACATTAGGGCAGGTGGTGGCTCAGGTTGGGGAAGGAGGTGCATGCTGCAGCAGGAGTCCCTGAATGAGATCTGGATGACTTAGCCAGAATTCCTAATGAGGCTACAGCCTAGCCCAGCACTGGCTTCAGTGGCAGCTGCTCGGCCACCCTTAGAAAGGGTGCGGCATGCACTCCACAAAGGCCCTCTCAGCTCCACGAATTGGCAAGGGGGTTGCATCCACCTTCACCCCATCCCTCTTGCTCCCTTTGTGGCTGGGGCCTAAGTGGGGAGGGAAGGCCCCGTAGACCTTCTTTCCCAATTTGCACAATAGTGCAGGGCCCAACTGTGTCTGTGCATGCCTGAATGCATCACTGTGTATATGCACACTGTCATAAATGGATAGGTAAGGTAAGGGTTAAGTTTCTTTTACCTGGAAAGGGTAACCAAACACCTGACCAGAAGACCAATCAGAGAACTGGATTGTTAAAAGTCAGGGGCGGGAATTTGTATACCAGGGGTCTTTTTTGTTTTCTCGGCTATGAGTAAACAAGTTTCCTCCTAACTCTCTCTTAATACTCTATAAAACATCTGTGAGGACAAAGGAAAGCCAAGTAAGTCGGCTATGATGCAAAGTTAAACAAGCTTTCCTCCTAAATGGCTGCATCTATCTCTGAGTGTCTCCTATTCGGGAACCTATGATGAGAGCTTTGGGTTGTATTTACATGTATGTTGATTGTTGGACTGGTTTAATTGGGTATCTTTTAAATCAGACTGTTTCTTCATATCTTCTTATAAGCAAGAGCCTGTATTGAGTTTCTTAATGCAAGATTATTGTTTTATATTTTCTTTCTTTTTTTTTTATAAAACTTTTCTTTTAAAACGTGTGGAAGTTTCTTTTCCTAGGGAGGCAAAGGGAAGGGAAAGCCAGGCTGTGGGCTATTTTCCTATTGCTTTCAGGGAAAGAGCAGGCTACGGGGGAAGGAAAAAGAATCCAAGCTGTTGGTTTGATTTTGCATCTCAATTGTCCTGAGGGAAAGGCAGAACCAAAGCTTATTTTCTTTATCCTGGGGAAGCAGAGAAACTGGTTTCTTGGGCAAGCTTTTCTTGGCAAGCCTGGGGAAGGGGGGGAAGGGGATTTTTTCCCCCTGCTTTTAGCATCCAAGGGATTTGGAATCTGGGTGTCCCCCAAGGAAGGTTTGGGGACACCAGAGAGAGGAAAGGGGGGGTCAGGCCCCATCAAATTCCTGATCTGGTGGCAGCGAGAATATCCAAGCTGGTAGTGAGCTTGGGGGAGTTTCAGGTAAGCCCCAAACTTTGGACGCTAAAGTCCAGGTTTGGGACAGGACCAGATTGTGACGCTAAAGTTCAGGTCTGGGACTGGGAGGCTAGATTACCACATGGTGAGCAGCAGGTGGGATGTCAAAATCCAAAAAACCAGTAGCTACCTTATTAATTTTTTTTCCTGCTAGGCATTAGCAGGCAGAAGGAATTGGGTTTAAAGGCAGACAGAGAAATTTTTTTTTTCCCCTGCCTGTTTCAGCAGTTCGCATTTTTAGTAGGCTCATTCACACAGCCATTAAGGCTAGTGGGGTAACAATAGCATTCCCTTTGAGAGTGCTTGCTAGCAATCACACACAGTAGCAGTAGGAGAGATTTGGTTAAAGACAGCAAAAATTTTTTTTCTCCTTGTTGCTTCTTAGCAGCTTGCTTTAGGAAGACAGGGTTTACAGGGCTAGAGAGCTTGAATTTTTTTTTCTGCTTTTGGTTTTCTCTTCGCTTTTAGCAGCTTGAATTTTTTTTTTCTTCTGCTTGCTTTTAGCTTGCAAATTTTTTTGCAAGTCATTAAAGAGACCCATTACAGATCTTTTGTTAAACAATTGGAACTTAAGTACCCAGCCAGCAAACGCACACAGGTGAATACAGTTGCTTTTTGTTTGGTTTCAATTGCCATCAAACCAGAGCTAGAACAAGTCAAAGCAGTTGCTAGGCAAATCTCAGGAGGCAGAAAGCCAGCAATTCAGCCAACAACACCAGAGGGCACTCCAACACAAGAAACCAAAGTAACCATGAGTTCCAAAAATAAAGCAGAAAAAGGAAAGGCCCGGCAACAAGCCCTAAAGGACGAAAATGAACATAGGAGACAGCTGGAACTAATTAAGGCCCAAACAAGAAGCCCAAGAGGCAGCACACAAAAGAAACTAAGAATGCCAAAAACGCAGATCCACAGAACCGACTTCCTTCGAGACCATGAGGCAGCCTTCCGACGACAGCTGCTTGAAACTACAGAGAGAGGCCACAAGCAGGCCTTAGAGATGGAGCTGGCTAGGCAAAAGGCTCTAACCATTCCTAACCCTCCGACACCAGTTGTGGTTCAACCACACAGCAAAATTTTTACCAACTACAAAGCAGGTGCGGACACAGACAACCTGTCTGTGCTACCAGACACCCAGACTGAGGTAGTGGACCCGGTAAACCAGCCCATGTCAACGGAACTAAACCAGCCAGAACACCCCCAATCCAGGGACCAACGAGCCCAACTGGCAAAAAGAAAAACAACCATACCAAAGAGGCAGCCAGACAAGCACCAGGTGCACCAGCGGACAGCGGTACACCAGCTTCAGAAACCCAACGCCAGAAGGACCAACGAGCCTAAACTGCAGAAGCAACAAACAACCATACCAAAGAGGCTCAGGCAGAGCCTGAAATACCACCAGGTGCACCAGCGACAGGCGGTACACCAGCGACAAAACAACCCCATCATCTACATCACTTCCAGAGGGACCAAGCCCAAGTCCCCAGTCTGGAAGAACTGAAGTCCCCAGCTTCAAGGGAACAGTTCCAGACTGAGCAGGAAGCAGATGACAGCCTTCAGACAGCTTGGGCGGCGGCACGGAGCAACCCACCGCCTCTCAGCTCTTCTGACCGATCCCGGTTTGTTATAGACCAAGGACTTTTATACAAGGAAAACTCTTTCTGGTGGACGCCAGGAAAAATGGCAGCCGCACCAACGGTTGGTGGTTCCAACTAAGTACAGGGGAAGCTCGTAAGCTTAGCCCATGATCATTCCCAGTGTCATGCTGGGGTGAACACAACCAAAGACAGGTTGGAAAAATCCTTCTACTGGGAGGGGATGGGCAAGGAAGTTGCCCAGTATGTCCAGTCTTGTGAGGTGGGCCAAACAGTGGCAAAGCCTCAAGATCTGGTCCGGCCCCTCTCCAGCCACTCCCCATAATCGAGGTTCCATTTCAGCAAGGAGCTGGGAATATTCTGGGTCCTTTTCCAAAGAAGACACCCAGGGGAAAGCAGTACGGACTGACTTTCGTGGACTTTGCTACCCGATGGCCAGACGCAGTGCTCTACACAACACCAGGGCTAAAGCAGTGTGCCAGGCCCTAACAGACATTTTCGCCAGGGTCGGTGGCCCTTCCGATACTGGTCAGTCAGTGAAAAGAATGCTATGCCATTGTGTACGCCCTGGAAAAGCTACGTCCATACGTTGGGAACGACGGCAGTTCCAGCTACAAACTGACCATGCTGCGCTAAAGTGGCTTTTCCTGAAGATGTTGAAGTCTTGTACTTTGCATGCTTTTATTTCTATGTGCATGTGTTGTATTCCTCTGTTTAGTTTAAAGTTTAGGTAGAAATCACCTCCAGTGAAACTTTCTACTGTCGGTGATTTGGGGGGCCGTGTCATTTGGGGTTAAGTTTCTTTTACCTGTCATAAACTGATAGGATTGTTTAAGGTAAGGGTTAAGTTTTTTTTTTACCTCGGAAAGGGTAAACAAGGTTTCCTCACTGACTGACCAGAGGATTTCAATCAGAGAACTGGATACAAAGGAACCCCCAAAGTCAGGGGCTATGAGGAATTTGGGTTGTATAATAGAAGTGGAGTCTTTTTTTTGTTTTCTCGGCTGTGAGTAAACAAGGTTTCCTCTAACTCTCTTATTTCAATACTTCTTCTAACATCTGTGAGTACAAAGGAACGCCAAGTAATTCGGCTATGATGATCTTTGTGGTGTATTCACATGTATGTTGATTTGTTGGACTGGTTTAATTGGGCTATCTTTAAATCAGACTGTTCCTTCATATTTTCTTATAAGCAAGAGCCTGTATTGAGTTTCTTAATGCAAGATTATTGTTTTTATATTTTCTTTCTTTTTTTTTATATAAAACTTTTCTTTTAAAAACGTGTTGGAAGTTTCTTTTTTTCCTAGGGAGGCAAGGGAAGGGAAAAGCCAGGCTGTGGGGCTATTTTCCTATTGCTTTCAGGGAAAGAGCAGGGCTACGGGAAAAGGCAAAGCCAAGCTGTTGGCATTTTGCATCTCAATTGTCCTGAGGGGGTAGAGAACGCTTATCTCTCCTATTGGAAGCAGAGAAAACCGGTTTCTTGGGCAAGCTAGACCAAGAGGCAAGCCTGAAAGGGGGGGGGAGAAGGGATTTTTTCCCCTGCTTTTAGCATCCAAGGATTTGAATCTGGGTGTCCCCCAAGGTAGTGAGCTTGGGGGAGTTTCAGGTAAGCCCCCAAACTTTGGACGCTAAGGTCCAGGTTTGGGACAGGACCAGGCTTTGGACGCTAAGGTCCAGGTCTGGGACTGGGAGGCTAGATTACCACAGACACACATGTACTCACACTCCCTGTATATACTGTATCAATACAGAGCTATCTTTTTGTACGTGCTAAATGTGGAAAGGTCACACCGGTACTTATTCCAAGCCTCTTGCCAGATGGAAACTCAGGTATAATCAATGAGGAAATGTGCTCATGTACCCAGAGTCCTTTGAAGAGACATGAGAGCTTCCCCTGGGATCCCATACTCATCAGGGTTGAATCAACATGGCCTACTTTTGAGAGACTAAAGACCAAAAAATTATTACAGATCATCTGTAATGTACAAATTCAGAAACTTATTTGCTTGCACTTAGAAAGATTTTCTATAAAACTTTATTCCTCCTCAACGATCCACCCATCTATCCATCCAGTCCTGCCCTCCCCTCCCCCTCTTGCTTCCTGTCCCTCAACACATGCCAACATCACCCTCCACCCAGTCGCTCAACAAAATCCAAAACTTAACAAAGTTGCAAGAAAACAAAATGGACAAATATGTCCTACCTTTGATGAAAGATAAATGGGAGGTGGGCAACAGCAAGCTAGATAATAAATGGTATTAAATCATTGCCTTCTAGCCTCAGGTATTTCCTTTCTGCCCTTCCAGTGTCTCCAGGAGGGAGAGAGACCAGGTTACGTGTCTGCCCCATGGCAGGATCAAAGCACTGAAAAGATAATCAAAGTGCTGTCTCAAGACAGGACAAAGGGGGGGAGAAGGAAAGGAATGCGAGAAAAATAGGCAGTACAGTGAGAAACTGTGAAGCGGAGAGGAGAGGGAAAGGGGCAAAGAGACAGCAAGAGAGAGAGAAATGAATTGCCTCAGACTAAATACATTAAAAGAACAGATTTTCATTCCACCTGGTCACGCAAGTCTCTTGTGGGCTTTATAAGAAAATAAACCTGTTGTGGACATGGACTATATATCGAGGCAACGTGTGGGGAAAAAAGCTTTGCTAACCCTCCTAAGCAAAACTCCACCGAATAACCTGTGGGGGATTCTCCTATAGTCGCCCCACAGTTAAGAACAGGAAGTAGGCACTGCTGAGCCCCAGTGAGATCCCTGTACTCAAAGATTGTAATGTTGGGGTGCTCTGTCTGAAGCCTTCAGAATGGCAGAGCCAGATCTATAAGGACTATTTTCCACAAGGAGCACAAGCGTGCCACAGCACTCTTCAGGCAAGTCTCCATGTTAGCCAGCTGCATTTTGCACATGATGTAGGCAAGCAGGCAGAATTGACATCTGTTATTCTGACTGCCATTATGATCCTGTGACAAAACTTTTGTTTTCCTCTCCTTATTGCTACTTGGTTCAATGATCATGGGCCAGGTGTTTGGAACTGCACATCCAATGGCAACCACTGAAAGAACATTTTCATCCAGGGCACCAAGAAACCTGGGGCCAGCCCTGGTTGCATTTAGATTTGCATAGTGTCCTGGACACACAGTTCCCGGTAAATTCTTAATCCGCAAGCCAGCAGGGTATCTAATCAGTACCCTTCCCCAACTCTTTCCACCAGAACTCAGGGTCTGCTGGTATTCCCAGGCTCCCTTCAGTCTGGCCCATTTCCTCTCTTTGCACAATGCATCACTTGGCTTTCTAAAGCCCAGCATCTCAGGCACAAAAAGCAATTCTTTTTGGATCTGCAGTGGTTTGGTCATGGAATATTCAAAGCTTGAATTCAAACACCACTGAAACTATTAGAACTATCAAAACAGAGAGAGAGAAGGGGGGAAAGAAGTAGTAGTTTTCTGGCCGTGGAACTCTCTAGAGTAGTCATGAACACTGTGGAGTTACAAAGAACACTGTTCCATCCCCCTCCTCCAGGCAAACTTACAGGAATATGCTGGCTGCCTTGTGCCACTCTGAGAACGGGGGTAGCTGCAGCATTTCCAGGACTATGTGGATGATTGTATTCAGCATGACCCATAATGGAGGGTAAGGCATTCAGGGAGACTTTAAAGGCAACAAGTGTGCTTCTGGGCAACACACTGTATATTTAGTTATGCGAGGAACCCACTACTGCCTTACTGAACAAAATATGTGCAGATTTTTTTGAACAGGATTAGAGACTTACAGTATATGAATAAGATCAGCATCACCAGTTACTCTAGCTAGGATAACAAAAACCTGCACGACTGGTCTTGGTGTTTCAGGCCACAGGCTGATTTCTAACTGGGTGGAGCGTAAAAATACCCCCGCTATATATTCCATACTTCAATATGATATGAGGGATTTCTACCTGCCTCTGATTCATCTATCACTGGCCCCTGCAGAGACAGGATATGTGACTAGATCAACAATATATAACCTGTTTGAATTATGTCCTCTCACTACTCACAAACACTACAAGTTCTGGGGACTGCTCTGTCTGATACCTATGTGTGAACTGGGTGAGAGGTGTAACAACGTGTCCCTTTAATGTTCGGTGGCCTGAGAAACGAGCCGGGGTAGAGGTTAGTTCAGTGCACCAGCTGTTAGAATGCACTGCAGACCTCTGGAGCTCAGTTAATAAGAGGGCATTTATTCTGTGCTTCTCTGTGTCCTTACTGCACAGTGCACCACAGACGGCCGTTTTTGATATCCACAAGAATTGCTCCCTTGTAGTATATTGTGGATGTAACTCCAGGCATGCAGCTATTGGGTTAATGCTCTTTTATTAGCCCGTACATTATTATTACTATTATTTAATATAATAGGGCCTAGGAGCCAAACAAGAACAGGCCCTCATTGCGCTAGGCTCTGCAGAAACACAGAATAAGAGACAGTCCCTGTTGGATTGCTCACATTAAAACTGGACCACTAGCCGAACCTCCAGCAGTGATGGGGTCTCAGGATAGGGTAATCTTAGAGGGACACTGTCATGGTACAATTCCCCACTCTGAACCTTGGCGTCCAAAAGATGGGGTACCAGCATGAATTCCTCTAAGCTAATTACCAGCCTAGAACCTGTAGTGCTGCCACCAACCAGGAATTCCAGTGCCTGGTATTCTGTGGTCCCCCCAAAACCTTGCCTGGGGACCCCCAAGACCCAGATCCTCTGGATCTTAACCCAAGGAAAGTAAACCCTTTCCCCCACAGTTGCCTCTCCCAGGCTTCCCCTCCCTGGGTTACCCTGGAAGATCACTGTGATTCAAACTCCTTGAATCACAAAACAGAGAGGAAAATGCACCTTTTCCCACTCCTCTCTCTCCCTCCAGACTTTCTTTTCTGAGAGAGAAAGTAAACCTGGCACGAGAGAAATTAGCTATTCATCTCCCCCTTCCCTCCTTTCTTCCCCCACATTCCTGGTGGAATCAGACCCAGTCCTTGGGGGTCTACCATAATAAAAAAAACAATCAGGTTTCTTAAACAATAACTTTTAATTAAAGAAGAGAAAACGTAAAAATATCTTTTAATTTAAGATGGAATAGGTACAGGGTTTTTTAGCAAATAGGCACTGGCGAATACCTCCCAGCCCAAGTATTCAAATACCAATTAATCACTATTCGCAAAAATACGTATTTCGAACTCCTTTTCAGCAAATACACAATTAAACTCTTCCAGCCAATGCACATTTGAAAATAAAGAAACAAACATAAACCTAACTCGCTATTACCTATTAGTACTTACTATTTGGAATCTATAAGAACTGTCATCAGGGAGATTGGAGAGAAACCTGGTTGCACATCTGGTCCCTCTGAGCCCCCAGAGTGAACAACAACCAAAAACTAACAGCACACAGAGAAACTTCCCTCCCTCAAGATTTCAAAATATCCTGTCTCCTGATTGGTCCTCTGGTCAGGTGACAGCCAGGCCCACTGAACTTGTTAACCCCTTACAGTCAAAGAGATATAAAGTACTTCTGTGCTATTAACTTTTCTTATCTGTTTATGACAGACACTTTCTGTTTTAGGTGCTTATATGGCTCCCATTCCCATAGGATCTGAGTGCCTCACAGTTGCTAATATATTTATCCTCACAACACCCCCGCGAGGTAGGGAAGTGCTACCATCCCCATTTTACAGACCCAATGGCTCAGATCCTCAAAGGCATTTAGGTTCCTGACTTCCTTTGAAACAAGTGGATGTTAGGAGCCTAAAAATACTTGGGAAGCTCTGGGTCAAAGTGACTTTCCTAAGATCACAGAGGAATTCTGTGGCACGGCAGGGAATTAAGCCAGGGTCTCTCAGTCCCAGAACAGGGCCCTAATCACTGAGCCCTCTTCCTTCCTACACCTCTGACCCAACTTTCACATCAAGATTAAGCAAGAAGCTTTCCTTTGCAAAACATTTATCTCCACCACCACTGCAAATTTCCCTTAGAAATACTTCCAGACAGACTTCATCCTCCCAAAGCATGTGGGTACTTATCTTAAGAGTCATGCTCCAAGCTTCCCTGCTGGAAAACATGTGCTCCTCCCTCAGAATCCAGGACAGTGGCCCAGTTCTCACATTTCTCTTCAGATACCTGGGCTATTCACAGGCCTGCTCTGGTATTTCCCCTTTCTTCCCAGCTCACAGGAGGCGAGAGAAGGGAGAGGGGAAAATACAATGCAGCAACAACCTCTTTGGTTATTTTAGGAGAAAATTGGACCCTACTAAACAGAAGCGCATTCCAGTGAAGCTCAAACAAACTGAAGAGAATTGCTCCTTCTTTCATCCCCACCCACCTGAATCCTTTAATCTTCTCCTGTCTTTAAATCAGCAGATAGTATGAGGATGTGTATGACCAAATGCAAGTGCACCTGTCTGAATGTGTGTGTCAGTGTGCAATGTCTGCAGGCACCTGAATGAGCATACCATCAAATGTGCATGTGTTCATACATGTTATAGTCTGCAAGGGGCTGCAGCACATAAGCTACCACATGCATCATTGTGTTTGAGCGTGCACTAGTGTGTGAGTGTATGTGCCATCGAGGGGTGCATGATGTGTGGATTTCACATGTGAGGCTATTGTGTGCAAGCGCTAGAGTGCAGACGTGGGTGTGAGCATGCCTGCCTTTTGAAGCACAGGTGGGATGTATGTGACGTGCAGACTGCGTGGGGTATAGATGAGCACGTGACCCTGTGAGCGTGTGCCTGCATGCCAGTGTCAATTTGTGGCTCTCCAGGAAGAGCTGCTTGGCCTCGGGCACTGCCTCTAAGGCTTGAAGAAAAAGGCAGGCCACTTGCATTCGCATTCTCCTAGCAGCCCTGCAACACCCCTCTGCTCCAACTGAGGCACAGGATTAGGCACCAGAGGGATGTTTCAGGCAGGTTTTTATTCATGGCCAAGGCTTTGTTTCCCAGGTGCCTGAGGGCTCTGCAGGAAGGCACTACATGTCTGCAGGCTCTCGCCTTCCCTAGCGCCTGGCTCAGCCCTCCTTGTGACTGCAGATGTATAATTGACATCACTGGAGGAAAGAGGGGGTTTAGCTGACTGAACACAACTGGCCAGGAGACACGACAGGAACAGGCACTGAGTCCACTTGCCCACAGGTGAGACAGCAGAGGGGCCAGTGCAGGCCACAGACCCAGCAGAACACACTGACAGCTTTCAGACTAGGCAACAGGGAAGAGCTTTTCCCCCCCGAAAGGAGGGGAACTTCGCCCCACCCATCACACCTAGACAGCCCAAGATTTGTCTCCTCGACTGTTTAGCCAAGCCATTCCTGTCTACCTAACCACACAAAACTCTTCTAACAGTCCCTTCGGTCAAAGGCCCCAGCTGTGGCTCTGGCTTCCTTTTCAACATATGCCTCTCAATTAGGCTGCTTTGCGCTCCCTCGCACTGCGTATCGTGATGGTTATTGAGGCTGACATAGAGCAGTCTCCAGGAGGACACTTCCCTTTCTCCTTCTCTGCTGCATTGCTACTAAAAGGTGCAGGTAACAAAAAAAAAAATGATGGTCATAAGGGAAGATCAATCATTAGCACAGCACACATCATGTCTCTGCACACCTCAGCCTCACACAGAAATGGATGAATACCCCCGGTACACACATCTCCCCCTCCAACACTCTTATATATGCTCAGTCTCACACACACTTACTCTCTGACACACCGTCTCACTCTTTCATGTTCTCTCTCCCATACATACTCTATAACACTGCAACACTCCCACTCTCTCTCGCTCACATACACAAACCCCACCTCTTTTCTCACAATCCTTCTTTGGTAGGCAAATATTATTTTGCAGCAGCTACTGCAGAAGTCCATCCTTCTTGAATCTGTCCCCTCCTGGATTCAACATGCATCCACCATGGTAAAGCTAGAATTGGTGAGACCTGAGAGCATGCGGCCACTGGTACTCTGCTGGACATACAGGGTGCTGGCAGAGTGAAACAAACACAGAGTGCATCCTTTGATTTTCTCTTTAAAACATATTAGTGCTTGCAAAAGCTGTTGGACTGCAGAGACTCCAGGCGGAATCCTGGCCCCAGGGAGGTAAATGGAAGTTCTGCCATTGACTTCAGTGGAACCAGTATTTCACTCCGTATCTTCCAGTGTCCTCACACCGCCAGACATGTCCCTCATGCCTGACGTAGAGAGATCACTTCTAGGGGCTAGAGGAGAATTCAGCTGCCAGGACCCTTTCGCTCCTTGGCCTCTTTCCTGAGAATGCCATCAAGGATACCAATTAGTACCAGTTGTGCTGGGAGATTAGCGCCAACTTTGTGATGCAGAGGCATGTCCAGGGAGAATTGTAGAGACCCACCAACTCCTTTCACAGTACAATGCACAGTTCATCATCACTGAAAAACTGACAGTTCTTCCCAGCCAAATCCACAGAGCCATATTGACAAAGAAATTACAGAACAGCCTGGTCACTAAATTACCCAGTAGCTATGAGGCCAGCATTCTGAATTGCTTTGCTATTATTTCCCTAATACGGCCTGTTAAAGCATCCGGCATGGCAGGGTGTTTTGCGGTGAAGCATGCAATAAAAACTGTGTGATTAGGTAGTAACTGCCTTGTGATAACAGAGTAGAGATTTGTAACCGGTGTAAAGAGAGGCATTCTCTCTCCTAGAGCAGAATCTGAATAGAAGAGCTAAAAACTGCAAGTTATATAAGATCTCATCATCCGTCTGGCAGGGAAACCACACAAGGGGATACATTCTCCCCTCATTGTTCAGTCAAGGGTGGGCAGGGTTGCTCCTGCCACACCCTGCAGAATAGGATTGGACCCTTAGCCCCACAGACCTCCCTACCACGAAACTCATGCATCCAGGGAGATCAGCAGAGGCCTGTGCAACTCTGGCCCCCTTCCTTAGCAATGCAGCTCCAATACTGCCTCAGTGTCAGAGACTCCCCTGTCTGCCGTAGCCCTTAGGACAGCCTAGTAGCTCTCTCTCTGTGTGGGGGCAGCAATGGCAGTAGGGGAGTGATGCATATCCACTCCCAGCTGCCCTCTCCCTCCATGCAGATCCCTGGACCTGCAGAGGGCCCTCCACGGAATCCAAGAGAACAGAGTCTGCTGTGGAAAAGGCTGAGTTCTGTGCATGGAAGGGGAAGACCTGGGCACAGGAGTGGAAGCATGTGGGGGAGACATCATCAATCCCATAGATATTAACCTTTGTAAAAACACCTTTGACTATAATTACCAGGTAGTGTGCAGGGCCATGTAATCACCATGTAGTTATGGGAAATTGGGCATGTAATTTGCTGCGTGGTGAAGTTAAAAGGATACTTGTCAGGTAATTACTAAGTAAAGTAAAGCCTATGTGCAAGGGTCTAACATAGGTGAGTAATGACAGTCAGAAGCCAGTCACCAAGGAATTTACAGGTCAAGAGGGAGAAGCAACTGACAAATTTTGTTCATCTCTTCCCCACCATCGTCACACACTGCATTGAGATTATGGTTGGAATATCTGCATGCCTCTCCATACGGATTCTTTCCAAAGCTCTCAAATGCATCCCCTACCATGTCCATTCATGAATGTCTCTGAATGGGTTACACTTCCATGTGCACATGCACATCTGTATATGGGTTATGGCCAGGGCATTCACATGAGTCTTGCGCATTTGTGTACAGACTGCGCCCAGAACATGCGTGAGTCTCTCTATCACGTCTTTTTCCTGCATGAATATGGTGTGCCTGCACAGGTTACATGCATATCTCTGTTCGGCTCACACCTACAGAATCTGCATATGTCCTGTGAATGCCTCTGAATGAATGACACCTAGTGGCTTGGACTGTTTCAGAGCTGCCCTAAGTGCCACGTCTTTAACACGTGGCCCAAGTATAGTCTATATTCTCGATTTATCAGACCAAACTTTGTATAAGACCTTTTCACATTTAAATAGCTCCAATCTTTCATGGTCAACACCCTTCACTTGGTATTTCTCTTCTGACCACTGATGATTTGAACTCTCACACGTTACAGAAGCAGCATTTTGATTTTTTTCCCCTTGTTAACTAAACAGGTAGGCCCAGAGCACGCAATCATTTGCAGTTATTTCATATGCAGCTCCGGGATAGCGCTGACCTTTTCTGTTTATTTACAGTCTGTTCACGTGTCCAACAATATGTAGCCCCTAGCGCAGGGGTTGGCAACCTTTCCGAAGGGGTGTGCCGAGTCTTCACTCTAATTTAAGGTTTCGCGTGCCAGTAATACATTTTAATGTTTTTAGAAGGTCTCTTTCTCTAAGTCTAATATATAACTAAATTATTATTATATGTAAAGTAAATAAGGTTTTTAAGCTGTTTAAGAAGCTCCATTTAAAATTAAATTAAAATGCAGAGCTCCTCAGGACCCAGGCAGTGTGAGTGCCACTGAAAATCAGCTCGCGTGCCGCCTTCGGCACATGTGCCATAGGTTGCCTACCCCTGCCTTAGCACCTCAAACGCTGGGATTTTAATTTGTCTTGCTGTTACATGCCCAGAAATGACAATGTGCACTGAATATCTTCTTCATGTCTGGGGAGATGTGGGGTAAAGCTATATGGACAGACATGCAGACTTCCTACTCCCAGCTGGATATGGGCCTGAACCAACCCCCAGATAGCCAAACTTTACGAGTGCTAATGTTTATCATCAGCTAAATCCAAATTCCAGAACCCAACTCCCCTGAACTTTGCAGAACATGGCAGCTCAATGTTCTTTCTCCACTCCTAATAGTAGTAATTCCTGCTTTTCCCAGAGGCAGGTTTATATCATTCATTCGCTGAAGACACCACAGCAGGAGAGCTCAGAACTAGAAGTGGCCAGATTATTCACTACATATAGTTTATATTGTAGATTTTGCTCCCTTTTTTCAGTTGGTCTGTGAACAAATCACTATTTTTATGCATTTATTTATTATGGAACATTGTTCAATTAATATGTTACATGAGCAAATTTCAGCCAGAAAACTTGTAAAGGAGCTTTCATTCGATTAAAGAATTGTGAATATTCATGATCGCTAACTGGCCATCTAAATCACATGCTATTTTTTTCTGTTCAGTGATTGGATAACTTCCCTTTTGTAAATTATTTCTGTTTCTGCTCCACATTAATTTATTTTCTTGAATATAGAATTTTGACAACAGAAATTCTCTTTCCGTGGTCATTCAAACAACACTTCACTTGCACTAGTGACTGTAAAAAGCCAAACAACCACCAAAGGACACAAGAAGAGTGAAGTGGTTTCAGAATCCATGAAAATGCAGGCAAAGTGAGCACTCACAACTGTGAAAAACACCTAAGAGTGTTCCATGAAGTCCACTCACTCATTGCAACAATAACTCTTCATGGAAACAGGGATGTTGCTGAACTTTATGAAACCTTAACCAGATTCACACTGTTTTCCCAGTTCCAAATATATCCACGTCACACCCCAAATCACCATCACATTTAGCACTAATTGCCCCTACCCCCTCGTTCCAGCATAGAAGCAAAGGGCTGAATGGGCCATGGAGACAAAACTTCCATACCATACCTTGACAGTTGAGACACATTGAAAAGAAGCTTGGTCTACCATAATCCATGACTGCCAGGTGGGCAGAGTGAGATTTCAGTCTACAGGCCTACTATCATTATGAATGATATGCCACCTTCATTTTCAGTTCAGGTATTCAAGTCCAACTTTATCAAAACTAATTCTGCGGGCAGAAATATCCCACACTGATTGGGAAAGGGTGAACATTTGCTGAACAGCACACAGCTCAACCATATCTAGTGAGCCAGATGTTTCTAAGTATCAGGTGGAAAATATCCAGCCACCCAATATTCAGGTGTGTGCACCCCAGAGGAGGGCACAGGTTGGGTGGGGGGAGCCCAGCTAAGTCTCACTGCCTTTGGGACACAATAGTTTAGTCTGCTGGGGGGCTGTAATACTTTGGTCTATGTTTGGTTGTTGCATTTAGTGAGTAGGTGCTGGGTGCTGGCTTGTGATATACAGGAGGTCAGACTAGATGATCTGCCCTTAAACTCCTGGACACATGGTAAGCATACCAGTCAATCAGTGGCAATATGCAGGCTTTCGGCCCTGTGGCTTAGGATATCAGACATTTTGCCACCATTTGTCCACAGTTTGGCTGCTGGTTGGAGGCAATTGGATGTTCTCCTCTCAGTGCTTTCTGGAACAGATGAGGAGAAGGAAACTAATCTCACTACTCCTGCAATACCGACCTTCAAAGAGTGGGCCTGATTCTCCCCTCTCTCACACCAGCAAAAATCAGTATAATTCCACTGCAGCCAATGGAGTATACCAATGTCATACCAGTGCAAGAGGAAAGCCAGGCTCAGTATCTTAATTACTCTTCACTATGGTGAGGGAGACCAGCAACGAACAAGCAAATGCATTGGCATCAGAGTCAGGAAGGAAGGAAAGGTGATGGAGAAGGTGGGAAAGGTTAAGCCAGACTCATATCTCACTGTGCTACACCTAGCGGAGTCTGGATATCAAATCTTACCAATCCAGGAGGGTAGGAACACTTTTACAAGTGTAAAGGACTCCACAGGGTGCAAGGCAGTGGAGATTCAGCCCATTCGCTTCTGTTCCCATCTCCTGTGCTTTAGTGTGTGTGCTACCAGGCATATACCAGCATATGGATAGCAGCAGTACACAATGGATATCCGCCCCCTGAATCCACGTGTTGTGCTAATGGTTGGTGGCGTTGCTCTTTTGGAGAGCCAGTTGCTACCCTACTTCAGCTAGGAAATGTGAATCAAATTCCCCTAATTTGAATGTGCAGCTGAATGCAGAAGGAAATGCTCAGACACCCTTTCCTCAAGCAGGGAAATTACATGATGTTAATGCAAGTTAGCTCAGGGTTGACTTTACACATGTAAAAGTCAGGGAATTTTAAAAAATGATGGTTTCCACAGCAACCTTAACTCACCAGTGCTGCACATGTCTAATAAGGCAGAGTTAACAGCGTACACACGAATGTAAAATACTACTCAAGCAAATCTCAGCCATCGCATTGCATTAATATTGATTTGTTTCATTCAATAATAGATTGTCCCACCACTGCTTTTGAGAGAGAAGCTTTTTTATGAAACTACTGTTTTAAAGTTAAGGCTTAAAAAAAAAAAAAGCCAACTTATTTTATTAATGTCTGATGTTGTAGAGAAAAGACATTGCTTCTTCATCAGAAGAAACTGACAAGCGATCAAGTAGAGTTCAGTCAATGGTTTAACAATATAACAGAAATAGCAGTTACAGAGTTTTTAATTAAAAATGTGAAATCTAAGTAGGATGACAGACAGAAGAGACATGAATAGTCCTACAGAAAAGAGGCTTTAATACTAGATATTGAAATGTCCTCCTTCACACTCTCTGCTTCCCCTAATTTCCACTACAGAACCAGACCCTTCGTTGGGTGTATATCAGCTGCGTTGATTTATACCAGCTGAGGATCTGGTCCATTTAGTGCTGCAATGATTTGAGCACTGGAATAGCAGGTGTTGTTACAGCTAAGAACTGTGAAGCTTGGCAGAGCCATGTGGAGTTCAACGGCAGGAGATGCTACAAGTTAGGACTAAAGGCCCAAACCCACATAAGGACTTAGGCGTTGCAATGCTGAGCATCATGGCACCTAAGCTTTAGGCGCCTAAAAAATTCACAGGAACAACATTATGATCCACAAAGCCAGAGTGAGGTGCTGAGGCTCCCTAGACAATGAATAGGGAGAGAGAAGACCCTTGGACTGCGATCCACAAAGCCAGCTTGTTAGGTGGGGAGATGCCTAAGGTAGGCAATGGAAGATGCTGACAATAGGGGTATGTGCTAAACCACTCCCCTCTCACAGAGATGGGCACTAAGTCCAGGATACAGGGAGACAGATACACCGATCTCTAATTGCGATCCACCAACAGAAACCTGTCTCCTGGAATCAGGAGCCTTAGGTGCCTGTGGGGGAATGAGGCAGGTACCTGCCCCACTCCACAAAACAGTTAGAGAAGGTAATGATGGTGTTACCCACTATAAAACATTTAGCCCAGTGGGTAATGCACTTAGCTGGGATGTGAGAGAGCCTAGTTCAATTCCCCCTTTGGGCAGGACAGGAGAAAGGATTTGCACAGAGGTCTCCCACCTCTCTGGAGTGTGCTCTACCCACTGAGCTCTGGGCTATTCTGATATGAGGCTTCCTCAGTCTCTCCTGTTGAAGCTGTTCCACTGTGGATAAATGACGAAAGAGTGGTTGGAGCTGGGGAACTGGATGCAGGGTTTCCCTAACCACTAGGCTACAAAGCCATTCTCACTCTCTCTGGCCTAGTGACAATTTAAATATGTATCCCCGGTGGAACAGATTCAAGAGGACAGGCTAAAGGAGCCCCACCAGAATATCCCATAGCCCAGTGGTTGCAGCACTCTCCTGAGAGGTGAGAAACCTCTGTTCAAATCTTTTCTCCCCCTCTTCCAGAGGGGGAATTGAATCTGGGTCTTCCCACATGAGTGATCTAATCCCCTCCTCTGGCTAGATTTTGAATGGGACCTAATGCAGTAGGCAAGTTCAGGGCATGGATACCTGATAGAGCCCACACACAGAAGTTAAGCAGCCAAATGCCTATCTGCCCCTCGTTCATGAATCATTCCAGGGCATAGGTGGGAGATAGGTGCCTACAGTGAGACAGCAGTGTTCATGCTCAGAGGCAGAAATATAGGCACCTAGGGAACTTTGGGCTTGAAAACTTAGGGTATGGGAAAACACCTGCAGCTAGCCCATGTCAGCTGAGTTGGGCTTGTAGGGCTTGGGCTATGGGACTATAAAATTGCCTCGAGGCCTGCAGAGCCTGGGCCCCAGGCCAAGCCAAAATATCTACACTGCAATTTATAGCCCTGCAGCTTGAGCCCTGCAAGCCCAGGTCAGCTGACATGGGCCAGTCACAGGAGTTTAATTGCAATGCAGACATATTGCTAGGTACTGAGTGAGTTCGAGAGTCTGCAGCGTTCAACAGGAGCTTTGTGGACTGCAGTGGCATGTAAAACTTAGTCTGGGGTTTAGGCTCTTAAGTACCTTTGTCAATCAGGGCTGAAATACCAGGGCAGAGCTGTGCCAGGATCCAGACCCAAAGTAGCAGGAAGTGTTGCAGGTCAGGGTTGAATCCTGGTGTAAACAGACTGCATTGCCAGCTGGTGTAAATCTTGATCTGCAGCACTTGACCCACAGCTGGTAAAAACTGCGTGGAACTGGACAATGCCATGTGGAGAGCCCAGGGTTGGAATAGCTGCAGGGCAGGTGTGACGTGCCTTGGCAGACTTGTGTGGGGAGCTCAGAAGTGGAACAGCAGGTTGCTGCAGGGCAGGACTGAGGGGCAGTGTAAGAGCTGTGTATGGCGAGTGAAGAACTGCTACTGCAGATGGGCTGCAAGTCAGGATTGTGGTACTTTGCTAGAGTTATACACAGGAAGCCTGCATGGCACCTTTTTGTAATAGGCATGGCCCTTAGTAATGCTGGCAATCTCTCCCTTTCAAAAGCACCAACATAGAGCACAGCAGGTACATCCCAGATAGCCACCAACATCATCATCACAGCTGTCTAAGAGCCCTACTGTTTAGCTGCACCATGCACAGATTTCAAACTGACTTCCATGGCACGTCTGCCTATGGAGTAGATGCAGGGTCAGGTCCATAAGGCTATGCCTACGCTGCCTCTGAGAGCAAGCCTCTTAGCCCAAGTAGACTGACCAGTGCAGACACTGCGGCTCGGGTAGCAGTTCAGGCTCTCAAGCCCACTCGGCTCCATGGATCTGAGCTCAGGGGGGCTAGTCACAGTCTCCTCCGGAGCCACAACATCCACATTAGCTCAAGGAAAGCTAGCACGCATCTGTCAAGCCAGGCAGGGAGGCTCTCTCCCAGATGCAGTGTAGCCATACCCTATCACGCTGCGCTGCCTTATATCAAAGAGAGTGAGTGCCAACAACTCAAATCGGCGTGTTAGGGGGAGTTTAGGACATTGTTTAGCCAGCAAGACTATTCCACCCTCAACCTCACCCCCTTCCAAAGCACAAATGAATTAGCATCAGAGAAAAATAAACCAACCCACAGCCTCAACTATGTCACATTTTTTAAAAAAAAGATAAATAGAAACAAATCCTTTCATTTGGTTCCAAAGTCCTTGTAAAACAAGCTCCCACCCCCCTCCCGCTTAAACTTTAAAGCTCATTTAAATTAACTTGCTAAGCATTTGAGCCACTGGATGGTTTGAGGCACTATCTGGTCCATCGGCGGAGCCTTGGCTGGTCACATGACAGCTCTCATTAGCGAGAGGCAGCGACTCAGCTGTGCTGGCTTTGATAAGCCCAGCTCGATTCTCACAAGTACACCGCAAAGCAATTAAAATAGCAAAGGGCCCTTTTTTCCTCACCAGCCTTTTTCTTCCTCCTCCGACGCTGAATAAAAATGATTTGATAAATTATTCTTTTCAGAGCTAAACACTCAGGGAATGGAAGGAGGGAAAAAGCCACACAGGGAAGAAAAAGTCGCTCTGGAGGATTCGTTATTAGCATGAATTCCCAGCTCCCCAGCAATCAGGACAAATCCTGGTGATTGCAGATGCGGGATGGAGGAGTTTGAAGCTAATGTGCAATGGGGTCCAGCTGTGGTGAGTCGCTGGGCCTGGTCCACTCAGGCCAGGGATCGTGGGGAGTGTTAGTAGCATTAAACCAACTTTGCGTTCCCCATATTCTGAGGCTATGCATGGCCCGACTTGCCCCGGCTCAATGTGAGTTAAAGCAGCCTCAAGGTTGCTCTAACTTAAATCCTGCTTCCCATGGCTTCTGAGAAGCAGAGTCTGCTGTAGTTCAATGCCATCTGGTCACTCCTTTGCCAGGAACAAGGAGCAGGGCCAGCGCAGAATCTCTGTACCAGTTCCACACCATTCAGGAAGTCCCTTTGCACAGAGGATATTCTCGGGGGCGGGGGGCATTTACATAAACTTTAAGGGCCCTTTAGGCTGCCAGAGTGCCATAAAAGGGCCTGAGTGTAACTGAAAGTCATGCCAGTGAAGTACCCAGCTGTAAATGGGTACCTCCCCAACCTACTCTCAATACAGCACATGCCATAGGTTAGCATCCTAGGTTCACCCCCATTCTTGGTGTCTGCCTTTGTTATGAAATTTAACATCCCTGCTCAGCTTGCAGCAGCTGGGAGATTTGGTTGAAACTCATCAGGAGACTCTGAACACACGCCAGAGCCTGGGCCAGTGGAGCTATTGACAGACATGTGTCTCTCAGTAACTGCATTCAGTGACCGCGCTGGCTGCATCTGGGAGGTCTCGACAGAGTCATCCATCCTAGCAAGACACTCCATCTTTCCCCACTTTGTTGGTGGCAATGAAACGGGCTCAGTGCCCACCTTGGTTACTCACTGCTGCCTCTTGTGTCTTTACCATTGGCCACATGTGCCAGTTATGGTAATAGGGATGGAAAGGAGTAGGGTGGGCACATACACGCGCAAGGGGATTAAATTAGCTACACCTCCCTGCCCCAACCCACATTTGTTCCTTGAAAAATTCTGCTCCCTTTCCCCCATGTCAGAGAACCCACTGATCTGAGTGAGGGTGCTTACAGGGTTAAAATGTGGGGTGCAGGCAGAGCTGTAGGGGGATATGTCAAGAAACAAAGCAAAAGCTTCACATTCCCTGTTCTCTCCATGCTTGAGAAATTTATGAGATGCTTTCCCACTTGGAAAAAAAAATGCCTCCAGGGAAAAATAAATAATAACAATACTCTGCTAGAGCTTTCTATCTGAGGATCTCAGATTGCTTTGCAGACATTAATGAATTAAGCCTCAAAGTCTCCCAGTGATGTAGGTCACTGTTTCGGTCTCCATATTATAACTAGGGAAATGGAGGTGCAGAGAAGGGAAATGACCCATCCAAAGCCACAGCAGAGCCAGGAATAGAACCCAGAAAAGACGGCTGAGAGGAGTTGTCATAGAGCTTAGCCTGGAAGTGAACTGGGAGAGGCTAAGAAAAAACAGAGGGGAGACCAACGGGGGACAGGGAGGGCCTGGAGAGATGTGGGGAGCTGGAAGGGAATGGGTGTTGCACACTTTAGAGGCTTATCTTATTCTTCTAAGTTGCTCAACCCCCCATTCCCAACCTGAAATGGGACCTTTGCTCCAGCAGTGGCCACCCAGAGGGAAAACCCTATGGGAGAGAGGAGCCTTTAGTGAAGGAGTCATCCACAGCTGGTGATGCCAGGAGATGCTGACAATTCCTGGGTGCAATATATGAGGAGAAGGGTGCAGGGAGTTTAAAAGTGGCAGCTCTCTCCTTCACCTGGGAGGTTATTTCTCATGCAGAGTGAGTGTAACCCTCCAATGTGTCTTCCAGCCGGTGACATCCAGGAAATGTTTTATGGATGAGGCTTCATCACCTGTTGGCATGGGGAGTAGAAGGCACAGGAGCCAGTGATGGATGGCCCCTCGGAATCTGCACAGTGTTCTCTATGCCTGACCCTTCCCCTCCCTTCCTTATCGTGCATCATTCAAATAGTATCCATCTGCCACTGCCAGGAAACTCCCAGTTCCCAGCCGCTCCCTCTCTTGACTTTTGAGATGTCCCCACCCATTCCCCCCTTACTGGGAGTGTCTCCATAAGGAAGAGATGCCATCATCAGATGGGAGTAACCTGTGTGTGTGTGGAGGAGAGAACACGTCCTGCTCGTTCCCTGCTCAGCGATCACACAGCCCTCTCTGGGTACCAATGATATTTGAAAGGGAACTGGATACTTATCAATGGGATTTTGGCTCACCACTGTGGGGTGCATTCTATCACAATATTAGTAGTGGGAAAGCAACTGTCTTCCGGGTCTTATTGGCAACAGCACTGGCAAGGAATGGAATTAGGCACCCCCCATATGATCAATTCCCTATAGTGACAGAGGGCCAGTGGTGGGCCCATCTTTTCTTGTTGTGCTTCTTCCTGGGGCTCATGTTCTTTTCGCCAGCTCTGTGTTTTTCTCTCCCAGGCATTTCTAGGGTACCCCTCAGCATAGTTTCTAGGCTCCTTTGTGAAGTGAACACTTTGACGAGTCTGGTTAGTTAATAAGGGATCCATATGGATCTGGAGTTAAATACAAACAGCTCTTCCTTCCTTTCAGATGGGCCACTGAGACTTGACTCAGGATCTCCACAGTACTATAATCCATAGGAGCCGACATTTACTTTTCCCCAGGAGTGCTCTACTCCCTCTCCTCCCGAGGCCATGCTCTCACTCAACCTCTTCCTGCCCCCTCCCTGAGACCCTGCCATCACTCTGCCTCCTTCCCCCAAGACCCTCAACCTCAGTCCGTCCTCTCCCTGAGATCCTCATCTACCCTCGCTCGCTGGTTTCCCCCCTCTCCCAAGCCCCTCCCTGAGCCGCCAAACAGCTGTGACTGGTGGGTGCTGAGCACCTACTATTTTTTTATCTGTGGGTGCTCCGACCCTGGAGCACTCACAGAGTTGGCGCCTAAGCCCTGAACCAAGAAGCATTTGAGCACAAAGGCCCTAGAGGAAACATGTTCAGCAGGGCTAGGCCAGTAACTTCACAAATATTGATCACATGCAATACCAGAAATGCTTTATGCTTTGCTGAAACTTTAAGTGCTGTGGACTGAAGATCGGAAATGTAACTCAGGTTAACACCTGACATGAATTGGCAGGTTTCACCATAATACCCAGAAACTGTTCGCTTTACTGAACCACTACGCAAATCAGCACTATTGCCAGTCTCTGCTAAGAGACTTAACTGAGGCTTAAAATGGGTAGCGGGGGGGGGGGGACAGGGGGCTGCAGGTCAGGAGTGCTGGGCATTGGCAGAGCTGTGTGGGGCACCCAGGATTGGGATAGAAGGCGGGGGCTGCGGGACAGGAGTGAGGGGCATTGGCAGAACTGTGTATGGTGAACCATGCACAGTGTCTGCCTCTGGCCAGCACTATCATGCCATAATATTCACCAACGTTTAAATTCACACTTTTCAAACATACTCACTCCTGCATCATATACAGGCCAATTTACCAAACTCAGCCTAGTGCAGCTCTTGCGGGAGAAAGGGGTGTTTGATCTGCACAGCAAACCTGATAGTTCAGCCTGCCAAATGCATCATGATAGCGATTGCAGTGTTTCTGAAAGAGCTCTGAGGCTAAGCCAGCCCCCTCCCCACTCCCGGAAGGAGAGGTGGGGTATCGGGAGAGCAGATGGCTCTGGTGGGCCATGAAATACTACAAATGAAATTAAACGGCTGCGGAGATGGTGGGGATGTGTCCTAGAGATGGATACATGCTCTCTAAGCAGATTCCCTGCATTTGTCAGTGTTAAACAGCAAAAGGCACAGGGAGACGAGAGTGAGAGGGGAGAAATAAAGGAGAAGATCTGAGGCCAGCAAAGGAGGAGTGAGCGGGAGAGCATACGGGTAGGAGAGAGAAAAGGAGGTGGAACCAAATAAAAAAAAAAGAGAAGTTGGAGGGAAAAGTGAGGGGTACTTTATGGGGGAGCCAGTGAAGATGTGCAATTTAACACCACCTGCCCTGAGAGGAAGGAAAGCTGTCCCTGCCTTCTTCCCTGGCTCATCCGGGGCTGCTTGGCCATGTAAGCCCAGAGCAGGAGCCCTTTCCAGCTCTCCGTGCATTAATATATTCATTTCATTATTCAATTATTTAAAATGGTGCCTATGTTCCATCCACTTCACACAAATGGGGTGGGGGGAGGTTCTTTCCTTCTGGTCTCTTTATAACACGAACCACAGCCTCAGAGGAAAGCATGTGCATGTGCAGCATCAGCAGGGCAGACCATCTACAGAAGTGAGAACTGCCGGGGTGAGGGGGAGCACCAATTCCTTTACTCTCCCTCCACCAGGTCCCTCCAACTCTCACCCCAAAGACCCTGCTGACCTCACTTCCATCTTCTTGCACAATAATGAAAATCACGGAGGCTATTGCCACCAAGGGGCGGGGGGGGGCAGTGGGATGTTGACACTCCTCATATATCTGTAGAACTGGCTGGGGTTGGAGGGAAACAGAGAGCCCTGAAACTTGGCAAAAGCAGTTCTTCCTTCAAACTGGGCTGTCCTTTGCAGGCCAACCGCCTTTATCTCATGGGAAATACAGGACTACCCATTGGTCCTTTATTAAAAACATGCCATTCGTAGAACATCACAATCGAGCAGTGTCCTCAAACGTCACAGGTCACAGGAGCATTTCTGTCACTGCTGTGCCACACCATGGCTGCAGGTGACTGGTGTTTTTATAATGAGTGAGTCTGAGAT
This sequence comes from Chelonoidis abingdonii, assembly GCF_003597395.2. Classification (NCBI taxonomy): domain Eukaryota; kingdom Metazoa; phylum Chordata; order Testudines; family Testudinidae; genus Chelonoidis; species Chelonoidis abingdonii. Next base: position 160,963,704 of record NC_133769.1, on the reverse strand, counting down.
CCTCCTTCCTTTCTCTTTCTTTGCCTACCAGCCTTTCAGGTGAGTAATTAGCCATAGTTAGACAGCATCTCCCTCTGCCTAGGGAACCAGTGAGAGTTGTTCTCTGTTTCTTTTTGTGGCAGGGGATCATTACTGGTTTCTTGGCTGAGGGCCCTCCAAGAAAGGACGTCTCTGTGAGCTTCAGGAGGTGGTGTTGATGAAACAGGAGGTTGTGCTCTTCCTATAAAGTCAGTACCGAACTCGGTGCCTCAGTAGGGTGGGGTGCTCAGGGCGTGCCAACTTGAAACCAAAGGTCCTGATTGTTTGTGGTGAAGAAAGATCCCAGGGCACCTTGCATATTAGGCGGTGAGCCCTGAAGTCCTGGCAAGTGATTACAATCGGTCTCTGTAAAATCCCCCCTTATTAAAACTGAAAATGGGATTCTTCTTTCCCCGAAGCAATTGTGTAGTATCGCTGTGTGCTGTTAAGCAGAAATCATGTTTCACATCAGAGGTGGCTACACGTCCCTGTCAGCTGAACTGATTCCTGAGTGACATGTAGTCCTAGCTCGTTTTAAGGCTATGGCTACACTTGGAGACGTAGAGCGCCGGGAGTTAAACCAGCCCTCGGAGACAGCAGCATGGAAAGCGCTGCTGTGTGTTCACACTGTCAGCTGCAAGCACAGCGGCGTGGTCACATTAGCAGCTCTTGCAATGCCACAGAGAGCAGTGCATTGTGGTAGTTATCCCATTGTGCAAGTGGCTGCAGTGTGCTTTTCAAATGGGGAGGTGGAGTGTGACAAGGAGTGTGTTGTGTGTATGTGGGGGGAGAGAGTGTGTTTTGGGGGGCAGAGAGTGTGTCAGCATGCTGTCCTGTAAGTTCAGACAGTGGCAAGGGGAAGGGGGAAACCTCAACATCAACCCCCACCCTCTGCCTCGCTCTCTCACATACACATGCACAAATGCCTGCCTCAGCAGCAGGAGCATTCCACAGTAATGGTTTGCTTTGTCCCGGAGCAGAGAAGCATGCAGGCTGTCAGAAACGGAGCTTTGAAAGGTGATATGTGCATGCCTGCAGTCCAGTTCAAAACAATGATGAGAGAGGCCACTTGACTTAAGGGGATTATAGGATGTTTCCAGAGGCCAATCACAGTATAGTAATGCAACACATTGTCCAGACTGACACCCCGGCATTTCAGCCAGGGCGCAGCAAGCTCTATGCTTCTCGTGGAGGTGGATTGCCAGGGGCGCTCCAGCTGCAGAGTCCAGGTGCTCTACGTGCCTTGCCAGTGTGGCAGCTCAGGAGTTAGGGCACCTGGAACTATTTAATGCACTCTAACATGCAAGTGTAGATAAGATATTTTACACATTACATGACATAGGTATTACTCTGCCCAGCCCTCTGCTTCCAGTTAGTAGTCATTGTTTGCCAAAGCTTTGAAAACAGCCACTCCCCTGCTTTCTTGCTATTTCACCTTCCCTTTGCGATATGTGGACTGTTCCTAGGGCTCACCAGCCCCACCGTGAGTTGCCTCATTACTGGGAGCTGATGAGCAGTGGAATTGAGCTGTGTTCATTGACTGGCTTTGTGTGTTAAGCTTCTTGTCATTAGAACCAGTGGATGGATCAGGCTCCAGATTCACTGTGTCTTTTGCTATCAGGAAGGAGGGAGGCAGCTGGAGGATGTTTTTATAGGACATCAAGCAAAGATTATTTTTGGCGTTGGTGGGCAGGGGCTTTCTCTGTCTGAATTCAATTTCTCTGCCTCTTTATTAGCAACTAAATTTTTGTTCGTCCCTCAAGAGAGATTTCTCTGGATAAATATTTCAGTCATGTTTCCATTCAGGCACCTCTGTTTGGATTCTGCATAGTCAGAAGTTACCAGCACTAAAGAATCATAGCAAATGAAGAAGAATAAGAATGTTTGGGGAATTCATCCCTTTCTTCTGCTACAGCAGCTCAGCTATCAGCTCCCTCCACTTCATTCTCAACAGCCCTGTCCAGCCTGCTACTACTATATGTCCCCAGTGTGATTCTACTCTTTCCATAGGGGAGACAGTCCCACAGCCAGATGCTTCTCACTGGCAGGAACCCTTGCCAGATAATCATTCCCATTTCACTTTCATTTAATCCCTTTCCTCCTGCTTATAACTAAAGCCAGGCCAATAATTCATCATGAATTGTTTATTAATTCTACCTCTTCCAATTTGTGAACTGCCCATTAACAGTTTGCAATTGTCTCGAACTCATTCCCTCTTCAAAACCATCTACGCCTGGACACAGCCCAGCCCTTTGAAGTCAGTGGGACTATTCCAGTACTTAAAGTTAAGCCTGAGTTTAAGCACTTCGCTGAATTGGGGACTGCCTCAAAGAAACATTTTTTTTCTGAAATCGTTTTTTTGGCCTGTAGCTTGTTTGGGAGCTGTCTGATGTGCTTATTTAATATACTTTGATTGGAGACATAGGAAATATGGTCTGTCTGTATTTCCTGGATTGGATGGAAGTAAGTCTTGGAGTCCAGTTTCTCTTGCAACACTCACGATTCAAAATTTGTTATCCTAGTACAGTGTTGCCAGTGCCAAGCATTCAAAAATCATAAACCAGGCCCCCAAAACTCCCGAGATTGGCTTTAAAATCATGAGATCTTTTAAAGATAATACATTTGGGATTCTCTTTATTTGCCTTCTGATTTCAGAGCCTCTAGGATACATTCTCTTCACATCTGAAAGCTTTTCTCCACAACTAATAGGGCTAGAAACAATTTATTACTGTAAACTGAGATTTTTTGGTTTCAGCAGCTTGGGCTTTAAGAAACGTACTAAATATCATCAGGCTCACGATACAACTGCCAGAGTTGGTAACACTACTGAGCTAGAGTCTGTGATATTTACTTACATTCACAGCTTCCACCAAAGTTCTAGCCAGGAAACTTGTTTGTTGAGATGTTCACAAAGAACTCACTCAAAAGGGGTGGGAAAAGCGTCAAAACCAAATCATTTAAAAATCCAGTTGCATGTTCATGTGCAGCAATCACCCCAGCTCTAATCATCTCCCCTGTGGTCAGCACCCTAAACAATGCCATTTCCTCCTTGTTGTTTTTACACCCTTCTGACAGATGAATAGATATGATGTCCCATTAGCCCAGCCCTACAGATTCAACCCTTTTCATCTTTCCTTCTCAATCAGCCCCACCCAGGGCCAGCGCTTCCATTTAGGCAGCCTAGGCAATCGCCTAGGGCGCCAGGATTATTGAGGTATTGGGGGGCGGCATTTTACCGGGGGGGGGGGCGGCAGGCCGCTCCAGTGGACCTGCCGCAGTCGTGCCTGTGGAGGGTCCCCTGGTCCCGCAGCTCCAGTGGAGCTGCCGCAGGCATTCCTGCAGGCGGTCCGCTGCTCCCACGGCTCCGGTGGACCTCCTGCAGGCACGGCTGCGGCAGCTCCACCGGAGCCGTGGACTAGAGGACCCTCTCCGCAGGCACGACTGTGGCAGCTCCATCGGAGCCGCGGGACCAGCGCGCGGGACGGCAAAATGGCCGTGCACCTAGGGCGCTAAAACGCTAGCGCCGGTCCTGGCCCCAGCACCCATCCTGGTAATTTTGGCGGCTCTTCTCTGAACTCCATCTGATTTGTCAGCATCTGTTCTGGTGCCCAGGACTGGACTCCCAATTCCATCAAACTGCACTGGCTGCTCCTCGCCTTCTGTTCTGAACACAGCTGCAGCAGTCTTCAACGCCAAGGGTGATGTCTGGGCTCCCTCTGCTGGTTAGATGGTTTAGCACAGGCAGGGTCACAAAACTACTATGGCTGTTCCCAGGTGATGTCTGTACACAACTGATTACATAGGGAAGGGTTTCTTTTAAAGTGTAGGGGCTGCTGCCACACATCCTAGACAATCCCACCCACAGAAAGTCTAGGTGAGAGAGCTATATCTAACCCTGCCCCGTCAGTAAGAGGAGGATACCTAGTAATTTCTAGACCAGATGCACACACAAACACACATTGACTGTACTCTGTGAATTCAAATTATATCCATTCCCAGTCAAGTTGATGACCCTATCCCAGTAGAACAGATGGTTTCATGCTCTTGATTCTTCCTAGTGAAACCATCTTGCTCATTCCTTGTTGGATTTGAAGCAGCTTTGTCATGCTTCCCTTGCCAAGAGTCCACTAGCCCTAACAAGGGGAGCGGTATCAATTTCTGGAGTGGGCCCAGTCTGCCCTGACCTTTCACTAAAAAACAAACAAACAATGCCTGCTATGTGATCTTCCACGCATCTCCCAGCAGGTCACGAGGCAGAAAATTTGGCCCGCTTGCCACAAAGGCCTGCAGTGTTTAGGAAGGGGGATGCTTCCTTGCCCAGAGATGGCTCCCTTCCCTCCTATCCATCTTAGCTACTTATATAGGCCTCATTCCTGTAGTATGTGAGCACCTCACAGTCTTTACTGTATTTATCCTCATGTGCCTCTGTGAGGTAGGATAGTATTGTTACCCTCATTACAGAGACGGGAAACCTGAGGCACATACTGACTAAGAGGAGGGTCCGAAGTCAAACAGGAAGTACGTGGCAGAGCAGGGAATTAAACCAAGGTCTCCAAATTTCTAGGTTAGTGCCCTAGCCACTGGATCATCCTTTCTATCCACACTGCACAGCTTCTGAGGTCTCTTGAGGCAGAGCACTGCAGAGGCTAATGGGGAGCTCCATATTACCGCCTTTCAGTATGAATAGGGGTTGGCTATATCTCCCAGTGGATAGTTCTACGTTGTCCCACCTGGGACAAACCTATATGTTGTTGCTTTACCAACCTCTGCCACAGTAGGGGGTGAGGAAGGACACCACACCAGTGCAGTGCTCTGGTTCCACTCATCTGCTTTCAGTATGTCTAGTGAAACCAGTGCTTGTGCTCAGGTGCACTGGGCACCAGGATTCCAGCTGCTTCCTGAGCAGGAGAGCTAGAGTGTGAGGGAGAGGGCTTAGCTGGGCCAGACTTGTCCCTAAATACTTCTCGAATGGCCATGTCTGGACAGACACTCAGGTTCATCCCCTGCAGGTCTGACAGATCTCATCAGGGCCAAGGCACCCAGCAGCCTCTGCACTTTCCTCACTGAAAAAAGCGCAAGCACTTGGGAATCATTGCTGTGAACAGATCAGCCTGTCAGGCAAGGGAACTAAGAGAGACAAAGTGGGTGAGGTAAAATCTGTGGCACTTGAAAGAGAACCTCTCTCACCAAGAGAAGTTGGTCCAATCAAATATACATCTTTACCTCGATATAACGCTGTCCTTGGGAGCCAAAAAACCTTACCGCGTTATAGGTGAAACTGAGTTATATTGAACTTGCTTTGATCCACCGGAGTGCTCAGCCCTGCTCCCTCCCCGTCGAGCACTGCTTTACCGCGTTATATCCAAATTCGTGTTATATTGGGTCGCGTTATATCATGGCAGAGGTGTATTACCTCACCCACCTTGCTCCCACTATCCCCATCTTCCTCAGAGATGGGGTTCCCACCCACAGAGCAGCACTGATTGAAATAGTTTAACCCCTAGTTAGCAATGAGACTGAGCACAGAAGAGCTCTATGCACGGAGCTGGCTGCTGCGGGCCACAGACTAAACATGCACCATCTTTCTTGGTTACCTCATACAGCTGATCACACCTGTAAGATATTTCTGTGCTTGAGTCACGCGCTAACTCAGGCTGGAGGTACTTACATCACTGGGCAGGTGGCAGGCTGCTGCCAGGGTGGCCACTTGGAGGCACCTGGTTCTGGCACTAGGACAGCAGTGTCTGAGAAGGTGTGTATGCACGTATGGCTGGGACTATATTGCTCTCTAGTGGCTGCAGTCCAGAGAGGATAGCGATCCTACTATTTACTACTTACTGCTAAAGAGAATTCTGTATTTCAAATGGTACAAGCCTGTATTGTCAAAGGGGAAGTTCCTGGGCTCTATCTTCAATGCTGGGTGGACGCTGTGGTTTAATGCTTGAACCCGCTACCGCTCATCTAGGAGGGAAAGGCAGGGCTGGGTTTACTTTTTGCGGGCATGCGGTCAAACATATTTGTGAGCTCTCATAATACCCAGGCTTAAAAATCAGGCCCAAGCCCACTTTGAACCCAAATCAGCATTTTTTTTAGCAGAAAAAAAATTGAGGCTGGACAATTTCTCCCAGCCCCTGTGTTAATCCACCCTCCTGAGTGCTTTGTAGCCCTGGGGGGAAAATAAATTCTGCTTTGTTCGGAAGATGCTGGCTCTGCGTCTCTATAAACATGTGCCGTCACAGGCTCCAGCAGCGGAATGCTCCAAACCCTCCTGGGCCCATGTCATTAACACAATTGCGGCCCCCTGGTTCAAAGCCTCGAGATCCACCCAGAAAACGGCTGGACCAGGTGGCTGCACCTGGGTCATCCAAGGTGTGCGTTGGAGAGGGGTCACAAAGGTCGCTGCTTGCTCCACAGCCATGGCCTCAGACAATCCAGGTTTGTAACACACCAGGTGACAGCGGTTCAGGACCGTGCAGATGGAAGGAGCAGAGGAACCAGTTCTCTGGCTCAGAGCAGGGTGGCTATTTCCTTGTGAATCAGGGATAGGGTGAGACAAAGACCTCTGTGCAGAGATGGGCCAGCCAATTCTGGAGAGTGTGTGTGTGTCTGGTCCCTGCTTGAGGGAATCAGACCCCTCTGTATGTGTGACGAACTGAATTAATGAATCCCTGCATTAGCATCACAGATCAGCCACACCGGTGTCATTGCTCCTTCTCCTCACATGCTTATTTTCTGTGATTTAGGAGCACGCTTGGGGACTCACATTTCTTGGGAGACAGCGTGATCTACTCGTAGCAAATGGGAGTAACTCAAAGTCAGGACTCCTGGGTTCTCTTACAGCTCTGGGAGGGGAGTGCGGGGTGTGTGTGTGTGTTGTGTGTGTGCTGTGTGTGTGTGTGTGTGTGTTGTGGTGTGTGTGTGTGTGGTGTGTTGTGTGTTGGTGTGTGTGTGTGTGTGTGTGTGTGCTCTGTGTGCATGTGATGCTCGAGATGAGAGAGAGAGAGAGAGAGAGAGAGAGAGAGTAAGGACTCCTAGGTTCTATACCCAGCTCTGGGAGGGGAATGGGAGCTAGTAGTTACAATGGGGGGGGGGGATGGGAGTCCCTTCCATGGACGTTTGACAGTTGAACATCTCTTTCTCCCAAGTCTGCTCAGCTCCCCACAAAGCCACCCCACTGCTCAGAAACCCCATTGCCCCATCCCCTGCTGATGGATCTGAAAAGCGAGGGAATACATCTCCCTCCAGTCCCTCTCCACTGCATGTCCCCCTTCCCCTGCCCAGGTAAGAGGAAAGGCCCTGAGCCAGGGAGTAGCCAGGCTCTATTGGTGGGAGTGGGAGCCCCAGGAAGCTTGAGCAGAGCTACACATGGAACAGGCTGCACCTGCTGGACATCACAGATGGTGCTGCTATGCGGGGGGCTTGTGAGGGTGCAGTTGTGGCTGGGCACGGAGCCAGTGCAAAGGGGTCCAATGAGAGCCACTAATGGAGCCTGGTTGGGAAACCCACAAGCGCTTATTTGCAGGACTAGAGACTGGACTGGGCAGGGCACCCCCAGCCAGGTACTAGGCCTTGTGACCATCTGCCGGGGGAGGGGGCAACCACCAACTTACCTGGCGTGGCAGGGAGAGGCGGGTCCTGTTCCCAATAACCCCAAAACTGATGGTCACCAGCAGCCTGGAGTGGAGCGGCTGGCAGCAGCTGAGGACTCCTCTTCGCCCTGCTGCCGGTGATGGGGGCAGAGAGGAGCAAGCGTGTGAGGGAGGGGCAGAGGGTGGAGAGGAGCCAGCAGCTCAGGGCGCAGCACAAACGGAGTGGGCCGGGCGGGGTTAACAGTTCACAAAGCGAGGAAGCCAAACAAGCCAACGCCTACTCCAGAAACATCTTGCACATGGCCCAGTCAGGTGCTATACAAAATGCAAGACAGTAATTACTCCCTAGCCCCAACTGCCATTTGGCACACACTTACTATGCATTGCCTGGTGAAAAACAATGCTTCCCTCTGGCTCCTCCTTCCAAACCTGACCCCTCCCCTCGCCTCCTAGCCCATCGCTTTGCTGTTAGAGCCAATTCATTCAAACAGCCAGGGACAGGAATGACATGATACAAGGAATGTGCTATCACATGCCCACTGGCCTGCGTGGACAGGGATGGCTTTTGAAGAGAGGGAGGATGCCCAGGGCTAGACTGTGGCAGTTAGCCGTCCAGGTACCCTAATCTGCCCCCTCTCCGCACACTGGCACAAGGAACAGGAGCAATCTGTGTCCCAATGTGTCAAAACAGGGGATTGGGAGTCAGAACTCCTGGGTGCTATTCTCAGCTCTGCCAACTGCGATTCAGGTTGCCAGATTTCTGGTTTTCGACCGGAACGGCCAGTTGTAAAGGGACCCTGGCAGCTCCGGTCTGCACTGCTGACCGGGCCATTAAAAGTCCGGTTGGTGGCCCAGGCAGGCTCCCTACCCAGCTCTCAGGAAGTTAACGGCATCTCCCTCTGGCTTCTAGGCAGAAGGACAGCCACAGGGGCTCTGTGCACTGTCCCTGCTCCCAGCGACAGCTCAGCAGATCCCACTGGCCCAGGAACTGTGGCCGATGAGAGCTGACGGGGTGGTGCCTGCAGACATGGGCAGCACCAAGAGCCATGTGGTCATGTCACCACTTAGGAGCCAGAGGGAGATGTCAGCAGCTTTCTGGGAGCCGCTTAAGGTAAGTGTCATGTGAAGCCTGCTCCCCATACTCCCTCCTGCAGTCCAGCCCCCTGCCTCAGCCCTGAGACCCCTCCTGCACTCTGAACCCCAGCCCCATCTCAGTGCCTTCTCCCTGCCCTGTACCCCAACCCCATGCCCCAGCCCGGATTCCACTCCTGCACCCTGAACCCCTGATTTCTGGCCCCAGCCCGGAGCCTGCACCCTCCAGCCCAGAGCCTGTATCTCTTCCCACACCCCAACCCCCTGCCTCAGGCTGGAGCCCTCTCCCACACTCCACACTCCAACCCCCTACCCCAGCATGGAGCCCTCTTCTGAACCCCAAACCCCTCTTCTTTAGCCCCACCCCAGAGTCCATACCCGCAGATGGAGTCCTCACCGCCAATTCCCCCCCACTCGCCCTGCACCCAACCCCGTGCCCCAGCCCAGTGAAAATGACTGAGTAAGCGAGCAAGGGAAGGGGATGGAGTGAGTGGTGGGGGCATGGCCTCAGAAAAGGGACGGAGCAGGAGGTGGGGCAAGGGTGTTCGGTTTCCTGCAAATAGAAGCTGGCAACCCTATCCAGATGATGTGGTTTAAAAAAGCTGAACGTTTTCTTTCTTTTCTGTTTTAAAATATCTATGATCACAGATCCATCTTGCTGATGCATTAGATTAGATCACCATGACCACGGGACATAGCGCATCCTGTCAATATGATCAGGAAAAAACTGCCCAGTGAATATCTAAATTTAACACAGTTTTACGGGGAGCTCTGGAGGGATGCAGAAGAGGAAGCCATATAGATTGTTAGCAAAATATGCAAAAAACTTCTACAGAGATGCCTTCCTTCCCTACTCCCCAGTAGAATAAACAACAGAATGAGGCTTTGTCTACACTTACAGTTTTGCAGCGCTGGCAGTTACAGCTGTGGTCGTACAGCTGTGTACGGCCAGCGCTGCAGTGTGTCACGCTTGCACAGTTGCCCGGCTGTTTGTGAGTGTGCATTTGTGGGCAGCTATCCTCAAGAGCACTTCGTCCAATTTGCTCTGGGTTCGTGGGAAGGGGACGGAAGGGTGGGTCATTGTTCCACGACCCGTGGTGCCATCGTTCCCTTTCAGCGTTTTGGTGGACATTGAGATTCTTTGCTGGATGTTTCAGTAAAAAATGGACGCATCGCGTATGTTTGCTTATGCGATGTGCTGATTGATATGTTGGCATGCACATCCAGTTCTGGCAATGTGATTCTATTCATGCTCAAATGACAGTGAGAGCCCAGAGGCTGATAATAGATTGCGGCTGACGCGGCTTGACACTAATATTGCTGTGTCGTCAATTAACGGAGTTCTTTAGGTGAATGCCGCATTTTGGGTCGGGAAACAATACTCGAGGTGGGATCATAGTCCTGCAGTTCTGGGATGATGAGCGTGCTGAGAAAACTTAGGCTGCGAAAAGCCACTTTAATGGAGACGTGTCTGAAGCTTCGCAACCTTGCAGCGCAGGACATGAGACTGAGACTGCCCTTCACGTGGAGAAGCGGTGCTATTGCCGTCTGGAAGCTGCAATCCAACAGCTACGATCGTCGCAACCGTTTGGAGGGGAAAGATCGACGTTGGAATAGTGGTGATGCAAGTTGCAGGCATTAATCGCATCCTGTTCAGACGAAAGTGACTCTGGGAAGCGTGCAGAAATTTGTGGTGGCTTGGCCAAAGGGTTACTTAACTGGGAGGGCTAGATGGAGCATATCTATCTCTGGTGTACACCTCACTGGCACCGAGTACATAATCGAAGGGGTATTCCCATGATTCTCCGCGCTTGTGATCACCGTGGGTTTCACTGACATTACACAGGTTGCTGGAAAGGGCATGATGAACGCATCTTCGGAAACAGATGGCCTGTTTTAGGAGCTGCCAGGCAGGGACATTTTTTTTTCCCAGACGTAAGATCTCACTGAGTGAGTCGAAATGCGCCATTGTGATCCTTGAGACCCCGCTGTACCGTAATCTTGCTATAAACCGTCTAAGGGAAGCTGACATGAGAGGACCGGTTAACTACAATGGCTGATCGGTAGATACTATTGATTGCTTTTGGACGTTTGAAGGGAGATGAGAATTCTATGGAAGCTACACGTGTGGAAAAGCAGCACCAGCGATTATAACGCATGCTTATCCTCTAATATTGTTGAAGGAGAGGGTGAAACTTCGACTGAATGGTCGATGGCGCGGTTGGAGGGGTGTTTTGCGGTGTTGAGGTAGTGTGGGAGTTTTTGGGTGGGTGTGGTTTGGGGTTCAACGCACTGGAGGTGTATTTGCCACAGCCAGAGAGCAGGCTACTAGGAGCAGGCCAGCACAGTGCTTCAAGGATTTAGGATGCTTATAGGAGCACTTTGCAGGTGAAAGCCGAACATATGTGGGTGGCCTTCCACTGCCCAGTACTTATGCAGTGCCCACGAGAGTTACTTGCAGTGGTTGCAATGATTTTGCCAGTTCCTTTTCACTAGTGTGACAGTATGTTGCACTTTCTTTAATAATAAAAACTGTTTTAAAAGACAAGAAAATCCTTTCATTAAAAGATAAGTACTCTAAACAGGAAGGGGTACTGTTGAGGAGCATTACACTCACAGTTGAATATGTTCTTCCTTGAGGCTACTGCACTGCCTGCTGCACTTGAGGATTTAAATGTCTGCAATGGTGGGGTATGTGATAGGTAAGGTCGTAGTTATCAGGGGTGTGAGGTGACGTGTTGCGTGTTGGCGGCAGGTCGTTGGTGGTAAGAACAGATCTGGAAATGGGTGTTTTGAGAAACAGTGGGCACAGATGTGTACTTTTGGGATGGCTGCAGGCATCACGTAGCTGCCGTGCCTATGTCTATCATTGATGCATACGGTTGTGTCGTTCCATGCGGCTTAGCAGCACGATCTGTGGTACTTCTTGCTGCCTGATCCTTACTTATGCACGTACGTCTCGCCGCGAATGCTTGAAATTTCTGTTCGCAGAATACATATGTCATGAACTGCTGTCACAAGCTGTCCTTGATTCCCTAGGCTTGTTTTCTTAAGTCTTAGCTTTCAAAGTGTCTGTTGCTCAGATGACTGAAGTAACTTAAAAAAAAAAAATATACATATATGTTTTTTAAGAGTACTTTCTAGAGTCAGTTCATTCAGACAGTGTGAACATACCACACGACTCTACTCTGCAGCAAGATCGAATATACAATGGTGAGTTTAAAGCATTGATCACTGGGGGAAAAGGTGGTCTGATTGCGGTTCGCTACAGGGAAATAACACTGCAGCCACATGGAAAGGAAGGTGGGAGATTGACCATGGAAGCTCATGGTTTATGTAAAGCAAAGATCAGGTGCTAGGGAAATACCTGTGTAGCAGGGGTTTATGCAAAAGATCAGGTGCGGGAAATCAGAGAAAGGCATCTTGCAACACGCGGCTAAGGGCAGGTGAGTTTTCAGGCTGCCTTTGCCATGGGTTTCATGCAAGATCAGGTGCAGGAAATCATGAGAAGGCATCTGCACAGGGCTCAAGGGCATGGGTGGGGGTTCAGGCCTGCCTTTCATCTTCCTGTAGCCATGGGGTTTAATGCAAAGATAGGTGCAGGGTCAATGCACTTAGATCCACTCACTTTTCAACAGAATTAGTAACTTCCAGATATCTCTGCTCAGGGCAACTGCGAGGAGCGGAGACCCTCTACACATGTTCCCGCCTGTGTCCCTCCCAAAGCTTCCCTGTGTGTCAGCATATCCCCCCCCTCACCACAAATGGGACTGTTAGCCTGGCTGGTGCAAGGAACACAGTTGCTCTCCCATAAACTGTTGAAGCGCATTGCACACCTCTGGCTGAACTTTTTGAGAATTAAGAGGCAGATTACATGACGTGTAGATAATCAACAATGGACTATTCCACATCTAGCGCATAGCTCCTGCTCCCAAAACAGTTTCATCCTTGTAAATAAAGCTTCTTACTTGGAACAGACTCCTCTGCATCTTCCTCAATAAGAGCAGCCGCGGACTGGCTTGTCTTCTTCACGGAGAAAAAGCTCTGGCTGCAGTCTGCAGGAACAGTCACCCTCTTGTCCCCTTCACCTCTGGGTCTCCAGGCTAGGAATGTCCGATTAAGTGATCCTGGATTGGCAGTGGGGTTAACATCCAGTTCGCATCCAGCTCGTGTAAAAACAGCAGGTAGTGGGGCGCACAGAGGTCACGTTTCCATACGGGTGCTTAGGCACTTCTCAGTTCTTTTCACGTTACACCCTGACATGCACGCATCTCGGTCCATAGCCCATTGTCTGCATTGACTGTGATATCTGGCCGATAAATACATTACATTTACTGCGGCTGCGATCGCAGCGGTACTGAACTGTCATCGTTCTCCCACAAACTGCATATGACCTGCAGTCTCGGCAAGTGGCTCCATGGCTGGGGAACGTTTGGGCGTGGGCATTGTTGCTGATTATTGATGATTGATTGCACTCCACTCTCGCTGAGCAAAAGGAAAGATTTTTACAATTCCCTGGGGCATTTTAAAGGACGGATCAACTGAGCTCAGGGCAGTTGGAGTCTAGCGGTGACCTAGAGAGGCTGAAAGAATGCTGGATAAGTCTAATACCCTGGGAGCAAAAAAACGCTGGGATGTCCAACACTGATGACCAGCACTGCACACCAGGCTGGTCTCGCTACACCGAAGAAGACGCAGTACCCAAGCGCTGCAAACAGGGAGTTGCAGCGCTGGCTGAGCTTTTAAGTGTAGACACCTGCTAAGTTGCAGCGCTGTAACCCCCTCACCAGCGCTGCAACTTGCAAGTGTAGCCAAGCCCTAAGAGGATGGCATCCTAATAGCTAGAGAGCAAAAGAATATTGCTTATTTATATTCGCAGAGGGCCTGATTCTGTACTCCTTTATACCAGAGGAACTCCAGTGGCCCTTCCTTCCCACTGCCTTGCATCGTGAATTAGTGGGAGAGTTAAGAATTCTAATTTGTTAGCATTTTACACTCACTGTGCACAGATGTAAACAACTACACAACATACAAGGAAGGGGAGAATCAGGCCATTAACATCAGCATAGTTACATCGGTGTGACGAGAAAGCCCCGGAAATCTTCATCTCTGAACTCCTCACAAAAAGACAAAGAAAGCAAAACACCTCTTCTCTGCCCTCCCCCTTCCCAGCATAGTTACATACAGCTCTCTAAATACAGTGGTTCACAGGCTGTGTGAAAGTCCCCTGATTTCAAGAAATAGGCTCTCTCCTGGAAGCAGGATTGCCAGGCATCCGGCTTTCAAACGGAAGGCCTGGTCAAAAAGGGACCCTAGCACCACCTGTCAGCACAGCTGACTAAGCTGTTAAAAGTCCGGTTGGCCGCGGTGGGGCAGGCAGGCTCTGTGCCCAGCTCCACACAATTCCAAGGAAGCAGCGACATGGTGATCTGGCTCCTAGGCAGAGGGACGGCCAGAGGGCTCTGTGCACTGCCACTCCCACAGGTGCCATCCCAAGTACTGGCTCTGCAGCTCCCATAGGAGCCAGAGGGACATGCCGGCTGCTTCCCGGCAGCCATGCGAAATTCCTCTGTCCCTGCAAAATGCCAGGGCCACCTGGGGTCAGAGCTGCTCAGACCTTGCATCCCAAGCCCCCTCCTATGCCCTAACCCCCTTTGCTATTTGGAACCCCCTTCCACATCCCAACCCCCGGACCAGTCCTGAGCTCCCTCCCATGCTCCGAATCCCTCATCCCCAACCCCATCCTAGAGCCCACACCCCTTACTGCACCCCAACCACCTGCTCCAGTCCGGAGCCTCCTCCCACATCCTGAACCTCTCATTTCTGGCCCCACCCTGGATCCCGCACCCCCTCCCACACCCCAACCCTCTGACCCAGCCTGGAGCCCCCTCCCACACTCCATACCCCTCAGCCCCACACCCCAGCCTGGAGCCCTCACCCCCTCCCTCACCCCAAGCCCAGAGCCTCCTCCCACATGCCAACCCCCTCACCCCAGCCCAGAGCCCCCTCCTTCACCTCAAACTTCTTTGGCCCCACCCTAGAGTCCACACCCTGAGCCGGTAATGTATGGCTTTAGGCCTCAGTTCTGAAATTACCAGGCTCCCTGCGATCACAGGCTCCATTCTCAGTAAGGTCAATACCGCCCATGACCTTCTGGAGTAGATATAGCAGGGCGGATGCTGCACGGCGCGGGTCCCAGTGTAGGGACACAGAGGAAGCAGTGTGAACAGAACTGGCTCTGTATCTGGGTGTAGGAACCCTTAGCCAGTCCTGTGGTGCCTTGATCCCAGGGAAACTGGTGCAAAAGGACTATAGCACAATGACAGATCAGGCCCATGGAATGCCATGAGGTTGACTGTGGGGGTTTCAAAAGAAACCTTAAAATGCACAAGGTCCAGTTATTTTCACAGATGGTCACAGAATCCTTTTCATAAGATTTGCCTCTTTTTAATTGGATAGTGTTTCTTTCAACCCTAGAGGAGGTTACATTTTCAGCCATGCTGTGTGTAAAGTGCTTTAGGATTAGGATCCTTTAGGATGAACAGAGTTATTACAAACGTATAGGATCTGATCTGAACAGTTGGGATTTCTTTGTGAGGGGGTAAGCAGCAAACTCCAGGGTACAAACCAACAAAGCATAATCCCCTTCACCCATCCACCCTCCTTTCAAAGCCTCTTTATTCTGATGCTCACAGCTTCTCAGTGGCCTTATGAGCTGCAATTTTCTATGTGGCCAGCAGATGGCAGAGGTGTCCCACTTTATATTCCCAAGCTCTACTTACTTGGAAAGGGGTCCAGATTGCTGCTATGTACCGCACAGCCTAAGAGAACTCTCTCTCAACCTCCCACCCCCAACCCACCATGTTTGGACTCTGTACAACAAAACTGTATTTTTTTTAAAGTGTGGGGGAGTAAATAATGACATTTCATGTATAAACCCATAACCCAGGAGCCTGTGTGTGACAGAAAGTTCTGGCTTTGCAGAGCAAACATAATAAGTTTCTCATTTTCCCTTCATTTGTGTGTGGGCTGGAGTCATAAACAGCCGCTCTGGAATATTTCAAGGCACTAACAGGCTTTCTTTGCCCTTTTATCTCTTGTGATGAAAGAGATGGGTTTTTCACTCCACATGGTGCCTCACATGAGCTGAGCAATGAACATTGCAGGTATTAGCTAGTGACAAAGGATATCCTTCAACTTTTGCTTCTTCCAGTCACGTCCATCAGCATTTTCTCTCCCTTGGCTCAGAGGAATGTCTCTGAAATGCCCTTGAGAGGCAGAGGGTAACAGAGGGGCTGCAATATGTGGCAATGTCCACAAAAGCAAACAGCATGCACAATACACAATCTGTTCATTTCCCAAGGAATTAGCAGATTCATGGACTGAGATCCAGTCCTTTACTCCTCTGAGGCCACTGCAGAACTGTTCCCCACTCCCCCCCAAACACACTGCATTCTTCTGCATCTATGCTGTTCAGTACCAAATGTCCCGGGCAATTGGGCTCTCCAGACTTCCCATGGGAGATCATTGACCCCAAATGGAGGATCCCAGAACCCTGCCATCCAGGTCAGAGGGTTCAGCTTATTTAGTCTTCAGAAGAGAAGAGTGAGGGTGGATTTGATAGCAGCCTGCAACTATCTGAAAGGGTGGTCCAAAGAGCATGGAGACCGGCTGTTCTCAGTGGTGGCAGTGACAGAACAAGGAGCAACCGTCTCAAGTTGCGGTGGAGGACGTCTAGGTTGGATATTAGGAGGGTGGTGAGGCACTGGAATGGGTTATGGAGGGGAGGATAGCTCAGTGGTTTGTGCATTGGCCTGCTAAACCCAGGGCTGCAAATTCAATCCTTGAGGGGGCATTTAGGGAACTGGTGTAAAAATCTATCAAGGGATTGGCCCTGCTTTGGGCAGGGGGTTAGACTAGATGACCTCCTGAGGTCCCTTCCAACCCTGATATTCTATAATTCTACCAAGGGAGGTGATGGAATCTCCATCCTTAGAGGTTTTTAAGGACCGGCTTGACAAAGCCCTGTCATAAGGTATAATTTCCAAATCTGAACCTTAGCGTCCCAAATTTGGGTACTTGTATGAATTCCTCTAAGCTTAATTACCAGCTTAGGTCTGATATGCTGCCACCAATCAAAACTCTGAGTGTTTGATAAACTCTGGTCTCCCCAAACCTTCCCTGGGGACCCCCAAGACTCAGATCCCCTGGATCTTAACACAGGGAGAGTAAACTCTTTCCCTCACCAATGCCACTCCTAGGCTTCCCCTCCCTGGGTTCCCCTAGAAGATCCTGTGCTTCAAACTCCATGAAACACACCAAGCAGGTTTTTTCCTCCCCCTTCCCTCTTCCAGAGGCAGTACAGATTCACGCTCTGTAAATCTAACACAAAGAGATCCCTCTCCCTTCGTTCCTCAGCCTTAGCCAGAGAAAAAAAATCAATCAGATTTTTAAAAGAAATCTTTTAATAAAAGAAAGGAAAAAGTAAAGAATTAACTTTGTAACTTCAAGATGTAAATATACAGGGTCCTATAGCTTACAGACACCAGAGAGAAACTTCCCCCCAGTACCAATACAAATCAAAATATTCCCAGCAACTACACATATAAAAGTTAACCAGGCAGATCCACAATTGCAAATAGAGTAAAACAATTATAAAGCCTAAACCACCTGTTTTTACTTACTATTTGAACAGAAACTTAGAGAGCCTGTAGTAATGTCTGTCTCTTTCAGACCCCCCAAGAGAAGAACACACACAATGGACAAAGAACACACACAAAAGCTTCCTTCCACCCAGGTTTAAAAGTATCTTGTCTCCTGATTGGTCTTCTGGTCAGCTGTTCCAGTTTCCTGCTTGTAACTCTTTACAGGTAGAAGAGAGATTAACCCTTAACAATCTGTTTATGACAAGCCCTGACTGGGATGATTTAGTTTGGACTGGTCCTGCTTTGAGCAGGGGGTTGGACAAGATGACATCCTGAGGCCTCTTCCAACTGTAACCTTCTATGGTTCTATGAAAATCCTGCAACTGAGGAGAGGAAACACACTGAGCCAGTGGTGTGATTTGGGAATCCATCTGGCCACTCCACACCTGCTCTAGGAGCATGGGGGAGTGGGGTATGCTCTTGCAGCCCAGAGAATGTAGTGCTGGTCTAGGGAACCTCCTAAATGAGTGAGGGTAGGAGTCACTACAGGTTCAGGGAGCTCTGCAGGGACAATATGCCTTGATGGGAAGACACATTAGCCCTAGAAGCTGTTTCTGGGCTTCATGGGGTGAGCTATACGGGGATAGGTGATGAAGGGATGGAGAGGAGATGCAGTTTGAACTGATGAGCCACTGTTGCCCAATGGGTGAGCAGCAATCATGGCATGGAAGTGACCAGGGTACTTATGTCTCAAGAATGCACATGAGTATGGGGGGGGTCAGGGGAGGGAGGGAAGGCACCTCATCTCATTGGTATTTAAGTTGGGAGGGGACATGTCTCTGACAGAGGACTGATGAGAGAGGAAGAGGAGGCTCCCAAGCACCAAAGGGGAGTTGAGTCTGTAACCCCCTCAGAGGTTCTCCATGACGACCTGTCTCATTAGTAAGGATAAAAGCCACATCACAGGGATTGGCAGTGTTTCAAGCCCCTCTCCCATTGAGTGATCCTACAGGGCAGGGGAGAGAGGTGCCCTTGAGACAGGATTTTTATCTGATTTTCAACAGTGGCAAAAGAAGGGAAGAAAATCAAAATGCTCCACCCCCTTTCCTTACCACCAACCTCCCTCCCTGTCCTGCTGTAGAATTGCCCTCTGGAAAGGGATGCTCTGTCTAAAGACACGCCTGAAAGCCCTGTTGCTGTGAACGGCCTGGCGTGTAGGCGAGTGCAAGGCAATCCAGAGAAAGAGAGTAATAAGGAGCAAGAAAGGGAGAAAAGAAATGCAGGGGGGTACATCCTGCCTTTCCAACATCCCCCATATTCAGGGACAGCCACCAAGGAACCCCCAACCACCCAACCTCTTGCTTCTGTTTCAAAGGTGGGGATTTTCCAATGAGAAAAACCATATGGATGGCAGGAAGTTGCAGTCTAGCAGTGGTCTCAGTTTGTTTAGCTCTAAGGAAAAAACACAGACCTTGCAATGCTAGCAGCAGCAGCCTTCTCAGCCTTTCAGTCCTGATGCAGAGGATGTCCCTGACTTGGGTCCTTCAAGCCAGGTTGGTTGGGGGGATGTTTTTGATCTCCAAAGAAACTTATGCTTATGTGATACACACGTGGTCTCAGCTGCTTATCTGTCTGCAGGTTAGTTTAAATATGGGATGGGAGGATTCATTGCTCAATGGAAAGGGAAATAATCACCGCACAGATGAACTGGGTACACAGAGGACCCATGCTGTGGAAACGCCACACACACAGCCCTTCCAATACCCTTCTCTCCTGGCCTGCAACACTTCCTACTATTCCAGCCCTGGGCTCCCCTCACAGCTCTGCCAATGCCCCTCACTCCTGTCCTACAGCCACCTCTGCTATTCCAGCCCTGGGCTCCCCACCCAGCTCTGCCAATGCCCCTCACTCCTGCCCTGTCATACTTCCTGCTCACTATTTCACACCAGGCACCCTCCTGAGGTAGAGAATACCAGTCTTTCAATAAGGAGTCTAATTTAATGACATTTTTGTGAGGAGCTAATGTGGTTGAAGTAAGGCCCACCTAACTTATTTTCACTTGTGACTTCAATCAGGACTTCGAGTCAGGCTTCTGAAGGTGAAACCTAAATCCAGCCTGGGCCATCAAGGTGCTGGATCCAGGGGCACAAACAGAAAGGAGAGGATGATTGACAGACAGTCACACCAGGTATCCTGGTTACAGACTTTGTGCTTGCATCTGCACCCAGAAGAACAAATGTCCTGTGGTGAGTTACATCAGAAGAGCCAATCGCAAGAGAGGGACAGCTACACCAGACTCTGAGCCAGCAGTTGGCTGGCTTCCTGCTGCAGAAAGCTGTTACAGTCACAGGGCACAAAAGCAATGTGCACATGCACCCACACACAGCACCAAGATGCCAGATAATGGAAAGGAACAAAATCCATTTGCACATCCTGTGCAGCACAAACACTTGAACCAATACACTCACACACACACACCAGAGACACTTCAGCAAACACAACCAAGCATCACACACATTTATGAATACACAGTTGAACACCTCCTACCTGCCTATTCATGCAGTCAGCACTTTGTGATTCTGCTCTCCCCTTCCCTGAAGATGAATCAGGTGGATTCCTCCCATCAGGTGAGTTTGCAGCTCAGAGCACGGAGTAGGAGGCGATAAACACCTCCTGACACAAAGAACTGTTTTGCTATGCTGCTCAGATTTCAGGGGGCAAGGTTTCTAGGCATAAGCAAGGGATCTGCAGCTACTTAGCCTGAGTCAGCCCTAAAGGACATATAGAGATTGCTTATTATAGAAGCTTCTATTACTTTTTGAAACTTAAGATGGTAACTGAGTTGTGTGCATATGGTTACCTGCTTTAACATTGTAAAAAACTCTTATTTCCTTTTCCTATTTAATAAATCTGTATATAGTTTATTATAGGATTGGCTACAAGCACTGTCTTTAGTGTGAGATCTAATGTGCAAATGAGCTGGGGTAAGTGACTGGTCCATTGGGACTGGGAATAACCTGAATATTGCTGTGATTCTTGGTATAAGAGAACATCTATCAAAAGGCAGGCTCACTAGGGTGCTGAGATAAATGGGAGTGTGTGAGGGGACTGTCTATGACTCCATGTTAAGGCAGTTATACTGTCTGAGAAGTTTACACTTCATTATTGGCTAGTGAAATCTAAAGTACCCAATTCACAACCAATTTGGGGTTTGTGCCTTGCTTCCTAATAGTCTGCTGTGAGGTTGGTACTCCCGCTCTTGAGTCACGGCAGGCACAGATACTGGCTTCTTCCTTGCCTGGGGGTGCTCAACCCCTGCTCTGCCCCAACCCACTATACCCCTTCCCCCAAGGCCCCACCTCTTCCCCACAGTTCTGCTTCCTCCCCTGACCGCACCCCATCCCTACTCCTCCCTCTCCTCCCCAGTGCCTCCTGCATGCCACAGAACAGTTGATTGTGGTGGGTGGGGGCACTGGAAGGGACGAGGAGTTTATTGGGGGGCCGCAAGTGGGCAGGAGGCGTTGGGAGGGAGGGGAAGAGCTGGCTGCCGGTGGGTGATGAGCACCCGCTAATTTTTTTTCCTTGGGTAGCTGGAGCACCCACAGAGTCAGGCCTATGCCTGCAGGCAGCTTGACAGTCACAAGTGCACCCACTGGAACTCAGCTACACAAAGCATCATGAATGTGTGCGACTCAGCCATAAGCCACATACAGTATCAGATGTTAACAAAGTTGCCCGCTCACACAGGAAGGCAGAGGCACATAAGACAAACACTCCTTGTGTACCGCATGCAGCCCCACACATGCACATAGGAGGCAAAGAGCAGAGTGCAGACTGGTCACTAAGCTATCCAGCAAGGGGCCTGCAAAGATGTAACACAGGATCTACATTGACCCAGCACTAATCACCAAGCACAGTCACTCCCGTGTGTGCTTGAAGCTGCATTACACAGATGAGAAAATGCAGATGCTTCCTCCCTACAGTAGCTCAAGCAGCCAGGTAGCTACTCCCTTGCTACTGGGGGTTTGACTTGCCCCACAGCCCATCTATTATATGCGTTTAGCACACTGCATTGTTACAATGGCAATCTTGAGAGTGAGGGGAGAGGAGCAGGAGGGCAGACGAGAAAGAAGTGAGGAGGAATGGAGGGCCACATGCTAGCTGGTACAAATTGGCTTAGGTCTACTGAAGTCAATGAAGCTTTGCCATTTTACTCCAGCTGAGGATCTGGCCCTCAGCATCCTGGGTGATTCTGAAGTGCATTCTGTAGCCAGGGCCAATAGCAAATGGCACATGTTGGTGCCACCTGGTGATATATGTAGCAATTACATCAATTTCTCTTGATGAATACCATCACTTGGAACTACATAGAAGGTGGTAAGGTGATAAGGAATAGCCAGCATGGATTTGTAAAGAACAAATCATGTCAAATCAATCTGATAGCTTTCTTTGATAGGATAATGAGTCTTGTGGATAAGGGAGAAGCAGTGGATGTGGTATACCTAGACTTTAGTAAGGCATTTGATACGGTCTCACATGATATTCTTATCAATAAACTAGGCAAATAAAATTTAGATGGGGCTACTACAAGGTGGGTGCATAACTGGTTGGATAACCGTACTCAGAGAGTAGTTATTAATGGTTCTCAATCCTGCTGGAAAGGTATAACAAGTGGGGTTCTGCAGGGTCTGTTTTGGGACCGGCTCTGTTCAATATCTTCATCAATGACTTAGATGTTGGCAAGGAAAGTACACTTATTAAGTTTGCAGATGATACCAAACTGGGAGGGACTGCAACTGCTTTGGAGGACAGGGTCATAATTCAAAATGATCCGGACAAATTGGAGAAATGGTCTGAAGTAAACTGAATGAAGTTTAAAATAGACAAATGCAAAGTGCTCCACTTAGGAAGGAACAATCAGTTTCACATATAGAGAATGGGAAGAGACTGTCTAGGAAGAAGTACGGCAGAAAGGGATCTAGGGGTTATAGTGGACCACAAGCTAAATATGAGTCAATAGTGTGATGCTCTTGCAAAAAAAGCAAATGTGATTCTGGGATGCATTAACAGGTGTGTTGTGAGCAAGACAATGAGAAGTCTTCTTCCATTCTGACTCTGACATGGTTAGGCCTCACTGGCGTATTGTGTCCAGTTCTGGGCACCAATTTCAGAAAGAGTGGAAAAATTGGAGAGGTCCAGAGAAGAGCAACAAGAATGATTAAAGGTCTGCGAACATGACCTATGAAGGAAGGCTAAAAAATTGGGTTTGTTTAGTTTGGAAAAGAGAAGACTGAGAGGGGAGTGATAGCAGTTTCAGTATGTAAAAGGGTGTCATCAGGAGGAGGGAGAAAACTTGTTCACCTAGCCTCTATGATATAGAACAACGAGCAATGGGCTTAAAACTGCGAAGGAGATTTAGCTTGGACTAGAGAAAAGTTCCTAACGTCAGGGTGGTTAACACGGAAAAATTGCCTAGGGAGGTGGGAATCTCCATCCCTGGAGATATTTAAGAGCAGGTTACAATAAGTCTATCAGGATGGTCTAGACATTTTGTTCCTGCCATATAGGGCAGGGGACTGGACTCGATGACCTCTTGAGTCCTTCCAGTCCTAGGTGCTATAATCTATGAATCTATAGGAATTTCACAACTTGGCATCCCCAGTAATCGACTAACGAGTACTGCTAAGTAAACCAGCCTGTCGATTTAGGAGTCTTAGACTCCGCAGTTTCCTTTAATGTAACAGGCTGTATCCCTGTGCGAGCCGTTAAAGAAGATTTTTGGCCGAGGCGAAGGGAGAGGGTTCGTCAATCCGACTCTGTCCAGCGGCGCGGCGGCATTCGGCGGCGAGGTCCTTCCCTCTGAAAGGGACTGAGGGACTGTCATAACAGATAGCTAAGGGTAATGTTTCTTTTACCTATAAGGGTTAACAAAGAAACCAAACACCTGACCGAAGGACACAATCAGGAAACCGGATTTTTCCAATCAGGAGGGCAATTTTTTGGGTGTGTTTCTTTGTTTGTCGTCTCTAGTGCTCTTCTCGCTTCTGAGAGAGGATCTGTTCTTACTTTCAGGCCTTCTAATCTTCTGTTTCCATTTGTAAGTACAGGTATGCAGACAATTATAGGTTTTTATATTGGTTTTGTTTTACATGTGTGTAGTTTGCTGGACATGTTCATTGTATTTCTTTTTGAATAAGGCTGTTGATCATTGTTTTCTTTTAAGCCAATGACCCTGATATGTCACCATGATACAGAGCCATTTTAATTCCTTTTCTTTCTTTTAAAGCCCTGTTGGTTTTTTTCTTGTATATTAAGGCTAATCAATGCGAAGGTGAGGGGGAATCTCTTTGGTTAGAGTTACTAAGCTTGAATTTGTATGCTCTGGGAGAGGGGGGAGGTACCTTGATCTCTCGGTGTTTGTATTTCAAGGAATGAAATAGGTGATGTCCGGGCCATCCAGGGAGGGGAAGCCTGGAGGAAGTAAAGAGAAGACAAGGGGAGGGGGTTATTTCCCTTTGTGGTGAGACTCAGGGCATCTGAGTCTTGGGTCCCCCAGGGAAGGTTTTGGGGGACAGAGTGAGCCAAACTGAATTTTTTGCTGGTGGCAGCGCTATCAGATCTAAGCTGGTAAATAAGCTTAGAGGAATTTAAGCTAGTACCTCATATTTGAACTCTAAGGTTCAGATTGAGGAATTATACTATGACAGGACCCGACGCCGAATTTCCGACAAAAAGCCAGACGTGCAGCCATTCTCCCTTGCTGACAACCGGCAGCAATTCGATGGCAGGTCCTTCAGTCCCTCTCGGAGGGAAGGACTTGCTGCTGAATTGCCGCTGAATGAGAGACTTTCTGCACCTCTCGCCTTCCGCACCTGAGGCAAGTGCCTCACTCACCTGGCCCTCGTTATGGTACTGATCCTGTGCTCCTTTGGTGGACATCACACAGTTATCCCAGGGTACATATTCATGTCCTGCCCCCAGGTGGAGCTGGTCACAAACTGGAATTTCCATTCCACAGGAAATTTCAACATTTTGACATTTGTTTTTGTTCTGAATAGGAAGGAAAAGTTGAAATTTGAAAATTTCTAACCGAATGGAGAGTTCAAAAAAATTCAGTTAAAAAACATGGGAATATTTTGATTTGATAGTGATTTGATGTCCTCTTTTAAGGTAATATAAATATGACGCTAACATTAGTATGCTAATACAGGATCAAATGAAAACAAAATTAATCAAAATGTTAATAACAAAACAAAAACATTATACCTCACTGACATGAAATGTGCTCAAATGACTGAAACGTGAAAGTCAAAATTATTCATTTCAGCAGTTTTCCAGCAAAAGTTCTGTTGAAATTGACACGTTTCCGCAAAGCATTTAGATTTTTACATAACTGCACTTTCCACTAGAAACCTGTTCCAGCAAAAATGTATTGAGCAGCTCTACCCAATAGCCTACGTGGCACTTGGCACATGCTTAGTAAGCCACAGGTCAACCCAATGCTACTTTGTGTTGTATATTGCAAATCCATTTTTAAACAATGACTGTTATCACAGCCTTACATCATGGAATGTCTATGGCCCATTCATGTTGTAAAACAGGGAGGCAAGGCCTTGAGATGGACAAATAGTCCTCACTTTTTTTAGGGACCTGAACCTAGGGCCTTGGCTACATGTGAGAGTTACAGCACTGTTGGCTTTATAGCGCTGTAACTCACTCCCCGTCCACACTGGCAAGGCACGTACAGTGCTGTATCTCTGTGGCTACAGTGCTGCTTGTACTCCACCTCCCCGAGAGGAATAAAGAGTATAGCGCTGCTGCTGCAGTGCTGGGGCGCCAGTGTAAACAGGGAATAATCTTAGTATGCTGTAACTGACCTTCGGAAGCTTCCCATAATCCTTTAAAGTGAAGGTTACTCTCTTTGTTTTGTTGTGAACTCCGGGCTCTGGGTTCTGGAGCTGCTTATCAAAAAAACAAACACAGCTCCTGTTTGCTGTGAATGAGCAGAGGCAGGGGGACTCCCTTTGGAACATCCACAGCTAGTGTTTGCTTGAGGAGAGAAGCAGCGTGGCAGGCGGGCGGGCGGGGGGTGGTCCATTTCAGCGAGGCTGCTTATCTGGTCTGTGAGGGAAAAAAGCTGTTTGCTTTCAGTGAGTGAGAGGAGGTGGGGGAGGGAATGGGGTCGGAACTTGCAAGGCAGGGTGCTGACACAGTGTCGGCTCCAAAAATCCACTCTTTCTCTTCCCCACACTCCCTGTAACACTCCACTCCCCCGCCTTTTGAAAAGCACATTGCAGCCACTTGAACACTGGGATAGCTGCCCATAATGCACCACTCCCAATGCTGCTGCAGATGCTGCAAATGTGGCCACGACAGTGCGCTGTCAGCTGTCAGTGTGGACAGACTGCAGCGCTTTCCCTACTCAGCTGTACGAAGACAGGTTTAACGACCAGCACTGTACAGCTGCAAGTGTAGCCAAATCCTAGGTTTGCAGGGGCTGAGGGGGGAAGACACAGAAGTCCTTTTTTGTCTGCAATCTCAGAGCCCTGAAACTGCCCTAAAGAGAACATGCAGATGATAGGGTCGGAGCGCTATGGCATCAAGTAGGAAG
This sequence comes from Chelonoidis abingdonii, assembly GCF_003597395.2. Lineage (NCBI taxonomy): Eukaryota > Metazoa > Chordata > Testudines > Testudinidae > Chelonoidis > Chelonoidis abingdonii. Next base: position 160,937,749 of record NC_133769.1, on the reverse strand, counting down.
GCTAGCAGAGGGAGGACTGTGGATTAACAGATGTGCACATAAAATGGGCAGCTCTACCAGGGTAAGCCTGGACATTCCTTTCCAGTTTGCAGCTTTGGTTCAGCTCTGATCAGTCGGGGAGGGAAGGGGAGTGGTAGATTGATTGTGCATGCATGTGCCGATTTGATACAAAAAAAAGACAACAGAAATGTCTTATCAGACAAAAGACTCCAGCATCATAGGAGCAAATAGGAGTTTTTAATCCGTTCGATTATACAGTCACTGAGGCGCCATCCACAGAAAGAAAGAAAAAATATGTGTCTGCAGTGAGTGGAATTTGACCTCCTCCGTCTCCTCTATTTGCAAGAATATTGAAATCCAGGTCCCTTAATATCCTGCTCCCAACTGAAAAAAAGAGCACTGCTCAAATGGCCCTAACTCATTTCTTACCCCTTGAATAATTCCAAATTTATGTCTGCCTTTGAGTCTTTATTATCTCCTTAAGTGGTTAGCTTTGTACACAATTTATTATAAAAGCCTGGAATCTACAAATTACAGATCAATCGACAACTACACAGAAAACAATTAACATCTGACAGCAGTTTCATCTATAAACCAGTTTCCTCCTGCCCCTCACTCCAACATGGTCTCCTCTTTTCTGAGGGTTTGCAGGATACTAGGAGTCCCCTCCTTGCATCCCACATGATTCACTGAAAGGCAGTGGACTCCCATGAACAAAATTTTCTTCTCATTAACCTACTTTTCCTCCAGCTTTATTTAATGACATGCCTCTCTGTCCAGCTCCTATTGTAATCCTGATGGGTGCCTATGTTTCTGCTCCACGCGTCTCATGAACAGGTATAAGAAAGCTAGTTTCTTTGGCCAAAGGGGAATTCACTCTTCATGAGTCCTTTCAATGCATCTCCATACAACCTTAGCTTTTCCTGTCAGCATGTCTGTCCCTGGTTTAGGCCCAAAACAGAAAAAAATAGTAACAGAATGAGAAGGCCAAGAAAGCCTCTCCCAGCTCTCTGTAGTCAACTTTTTGTTGAGTCATGCCCTTGGTGGGGTTGAAACCTTGTCTAATGATGGCTTTGAGCAGCAAGGGGAAAGGCACCAGTTTCCAATGCTTGGGGATATCCTGCCCTCCTAAAACGCTTTTCGTTCACACAGATGTGCTTAAGGATGAAGGCTGTTTCCAGCACCATGTTTTCTCCAACCTTGTTGTCTTCTCATCTCATAGCAACACAGTTACTCACAGGTGTTGTAATGTGAATATTGTATTGTGGTGTATGTGTGCTGCAACATATGCAATTTTTTTTCAACTGGAGGAAGGTGAAGGGGCTCAGTCTCAATATTCCTGCAGAAATACCTTCCTCAAGCAGGCTCTCTCTCTCTTCCCCATGACTCCCTTACAGGAACAATTCCTACCCCTCTGATTCCACCACTGAGCCTGTGTGAAATATACAGCCACTGAACGCTCTGCTACTGTGAAACCCCTGGGGGCACCTAGAGACAGGAGCGGCGCCAGGGTTTCTGGTGCCCTAGGCAGAATTCGGGGGGCCGCATTTTGTGCGCTCCCCACGAGGCGCGCGGGATCTTCCGGTTCCACTCCCGTCGCACCACCAAAGAAGGACCCTCCACTGAAATGCCGCAGGTGACAGCGGCAGTCATTGAGCTGCTCAACTGCCTGCCGCTCTTTTCTGTGGCAGGTCGGCAGAAGGTCCTTCTTCGGCGACGCAACTGGAGTGGAACCGGAAGCTCCCGTGCGCCCCACGGTGAGCGCACAAAATGCTGCTCCCTGAATCCTAGTGCCCTAGGCGACCGTCTAGGGTCACCTAATGGAAGCACCGGCCTCGCCTAGAGAACATGTACATAGCACTGCAGCTCCAACAAATGCCACCCGAATCAACTGCTCAACAACTGAAGTGATCAGCAGCCTGGGGCAAGGGAGCCTACTCCATACATAAATGCTCTACACAGCTGCATAAAAACAATTGGTCTGTTGCCATACAGCCACAAGTCGAGAAACATTGCCTATAGGAACCCCTGAGCATTGCTAACAGTGGTTGGCAGATTCCTCAGCAGGGAGATCGGTGGGCAGGCCGATTTGACTCACCATACCGCACCCTTTCCAACCCACACTTGCCAACAAGTGCTGCAGAAATGTTTCAGCTGTGTGGACAGAAGTAGCTGTGGAGTGGCCTTCACACTGAACTAGATGGAGTGTGACTGATACAGGTGGATGGAGCAGAGCCATCTTGGAGATGCCTTCACCTAGCAGAGGGATGAGGGTAGCTGATATGGATGGATGGACAATGCTGGGGAAGCCGCCACCCTTCAGTGAGATAAAAACAGTTGCTGTTGATGATGATCACTTCCTAAATAATGTGCTCTAGTACAAGCTTGGTAATGGTACGTACCTCTAGAGTAGCAGATTCGTTCTGAACTGACATTTTATCAATTCTTTGAAGAAGTTTCCTACAAATTATTCACCCAACTCACGATAATATTAGCCCAGAAAGATGCCAGACACACCTAGTTATTATATCTTGTTATATTTACCAACTTTTAGCATAGAATTGGTAAACTGTGTTTCAAAATGATACCTATTACTGTATCATATGGTAGCTACTGCATCTTTGCTACCGATTCCCCCCAAAAAAACTTTTTATTAAGGCAAAGTTACAATAAAACGTTAATATACTAAGGTTCTTATTAATAGTATTCATTATTTATATTGCAGTAGCATCTAGGAGCCCTACTCATGAACCAGGGCCCCATTGTGAGAGGCACTGCACAAACATAAATAAAAAGACAGTTCCTGCCCCAAAGAGCTTACAGTTACCATAACTTTAATGCAACAAAACCAGGTGATATTGACTATTGCTACAGGACCTTAAACTACAACAGGACACTCTACCGATGTCTCTTGAGTTATTGAGCCTAATTCACTACTGGTGTAAATGGAGTAAAAGTGGTGAATCAGCTCCACTACATTTAGCTGACAGTACCTGTAGACGAGCGGACTCACCCCGGCGGTGCCTCCTGCTGGTGACTCCTGGGAATTAGCTCGGTTCCACCTCTGGAGCACCCTCTGCAAGCCGGTGATCCACCTGTCCTCTGGCCCCCGTGTCCTCCCTGGACCCAGTGCCCTTTTACATGGGGTGCTGCCCCCTGGCAGTAACCCCTCAGTCTTAGGGTCTCCCTTCCCTGGGGAACCCCCACCCACAATCCCCATCTTGCCTCAATATAAGGCTACTGCCAGTCATCATCTAGCCCCACGCCCTGGGGCAGACTGCAGTATCAGCCTACTCATCGCTGGCAAGGTTGGGTTTTTCATTATCCTCTCAGGGCAGAGGGGAGATTGGCGTGGTGGTCTAGAAAGAGAAGATCTAGGGTGTGGGTTGAGCAATCTGGATGGAGGAATCCTAGGCACATCCAAGGCAGATGGGAAGTGGATGAGTTAAGACTCTCTGTAGCGTGGATTGGATCTAAGAGCAGGTTTGTGAATGATACTTGCTCACATCCCATTTCTTGCATGAGTGGACGTTGTAGGTTTTATGCCTTGTGTTCCCTCCCACATAGTTAATTATCACCATTCAGCTCAGTCTCATCCGAGTCTCTTCTTCACCTAAAAGGAGGTGATTTGACATGTAAACACTGCAGTATGTCCTGTCTCCTCACACCCTTAGATGTTAAAGAGTCTCAAGGCAGTGAAAGGAAACATCACTTACACCCAGGTTGCCACATGATCACAGCATGTCAGCAAGAGGACAGCTGCAAACTGTAGTAAAACTAGAGTAATCCAATAGTGGTAAAATAGTAAGGTACTATCAGCTAAATGTAGCGGAGTTGATTCCCCACTGTTACTCCATTTATGCCAGTAGTGAATTAGGCCCAATAACTCAAGAGACATCGGTAGAGTGTCCTGTTGTAGTTTAAGGTCCTGTAGTAATAGTCAGTATCACTTGGTTTTGTTGCATTAAAGTTATGGTAACTTTGGGGCAGGAACAGTCTTTTTATTTATGTTTGTGCAGAGCCTCTCACAACGGGGCCCTGGTCCATGAGTAGGGCTCCTAGATGCTACTGCAATGCAAATAACGAATACTGTTAATAAGAACCTTAGTATATTAATGTTTTACCTAGTTAAACATTCTCCAGAAGGATCAACACCTGCTAACAGGGTGGAGTGTTCTAGGCCAAACTGCCAGCCTGTCACACATGGGAAGGCAACCTAGAGGTTTACAAAATATCTTTCAGTTTCAAGACAAGACTGTCTGTAGAAGGAGGAGGAGCAGCAGGCATCTCCCAAAAGCCATAATTAGGAATGGGGTGACAGGATTCACACTTAAATAGTCCTGGGGTATGTCTACATGGCTATCCAAGGTGTGCCTGCGGCTTGGACAGAAATACCTGTGCAAGCTTCAGCCATGCTAGTACAGCTAACAGCAGCATTGTAAATGAGGCTGCATGGACTTCAGCAACACCAGGAGGCACCCAGGGTTCTGGGTCGGCTTCTGCACCTACACTGCTATTTTTAGCCATGCTAGTGCCTGTCTGTCTACCCAAGCTGCAGTCATGTCTGGAATTGCAGTGCAGACATACCTTCAGTGCCCCGAGGAACCCACCAGTGGCTGCCAGAGGGAGGACAGTGGCCACAATTCCAGCCCATGCTTCGGAGTTTCAGCTTTGTGCCTGTCCTCATGTGATTTGTCCTCAATCCTCCATACATGTCACTTGCATTTAATCTGGTCACTTGGGTTTTATGAGGGTGAAGTGGATTTTACTCAGACAGAGCGTGTGCCTTACAACATCCTTCAGCAGCAGCGGGATGGGTTTTTAAGCCTGCACAGTAGCCATTCAAGTATGCCCAGCTTCACAATGGCTGTAAGCAGTCCAGCAAGCCAAGGCTCAGTTTCAGGGGCACATGTCGCAAGGGGCTTGGTGGCAGACAACTCAGTATTGGTATATTCTCCCTCTCCTACTTCTACAGCAGAATGATTAACAGGGGACACACGTACCATAGCAAAGGAATGTTTCACGGTTGAAAGGTTAATTCTTGATTTGATTTGTTTCAGAAGTATTGGAGATTTGATGGAGGAGGCCGGCGAGGTGGAGGATTACAGGGGCTCCCGCTCTCAGAAGAGAATGATTAAGAGATAGACACTAATGTGCGGGGAGAATTGTGTGGTTCCTCCCGAAAATTTATCTGTTTGATTTTCTTGTAATCCTCTTCCTGCACCACCTCCACTCTGTAATCCCCTGGCTCCCATCACTGTACACTGCAACAATATCCCCTACTTTCATTATCACAGATTAATACTAGAAAATATGGCTGATTGGGGAGGGGGCGAGGGGGAAGAAAGGGTGAGAAGAAGAATGGATGAAACCTATATGTGCAATGCTGAATCTCACATGCCGAATGCTAACTATGAGAAAAGTAACCTAACAACCCTGAAATAGAGAAAAGTCCAATTTAAATTCATTACATTTAAATTAAATTTAAAGCCCATGTAAATGATTGCCTTTGTTAAGAATGTGTCACGTGGAAGTAAAAAGGGCAGTGGTGGCATACAATTTCACAATTCATACCAAAAATCTTTTTACCTTGATACTAGATTTAATATACACACAAACCCTGTAAAAGTAAATATATATTTTTTTAAATAACCCGATGTTCATGCAGTTTGCTGAAGTCACTGAGATGCAGTAACTCTGGGGTGGGACACAACAATTGCTTCCCAGCACAGAGCAAGAGTTTCGAGCAGAAGACAGAAAGGGGGGAATTTAGGGAGGGGTTTTGCAAGGATCTCCGTGTCTATACCATGAACTGAATGAAAAGGCTATGGGATCTGTAACCACCTTAACCTTAATTCCAATCTGAAAGAACATTTTACTTGTATATGATTCAGATAGTACCAAGTTTGTTTTTTAACCATTTTTTGAAAATAGTTACTTAAACTACCCACCATTCCCACTGACTGCAGCGGGTTCTAGATCACAGTATGAAAGATTAGGCTACTGTAAGTTTAAGCAATACCATCATTTGTCAGGAATAAAAAAAAAGTCAAGTATTTAAAAAACCCAGCCCACTCCCACCTCCCCCACCTCCCATTCACTCACACCATGTTTTTTGTTTGGTTTTCACCTATTACACCAAAATTGTAGCTATTCCTTTAATTTATTTCTTTGCAAGAAATCAGTAGATTGGTTTAAGCAACAGACATTTATAAAGGTATTTCCAACCTGATTGCTACAAAGTAAAGCACAGTAAAGGTGGTATGAAACGGACGTTTTAATCCAGTAATAATCTGATTGGCGGGAGGGAGGGGCATGTCAGAATGGGCTGACTATGCAGGAACACCAGTTTTGTCAAAGTTTTGTTGGCACACCCCTCCTAGCTGACATAGTTATGTGAACAAACCCTCCCAGTGTAGATACAGCTATGCGGGCATAAGAGAGCTCCATTTAAGATAAAATAAACTGTGTCTACACTAGGGGGCTCTGGTGGCACAGGTATAACAGAAAAGTATGCACAGAGTAGCCAAAGCCCAGCTCCACTAACAGAAATGGTCAGTCCAAATAACTTACTTCCATACTCAAGGCTCTATGTTAAAAAAGAAGTTTCTCTTTTCACAGGAGGTGGTGAGAGATGAGCAAGTTTGCCTGGATACAAGATCCTGTGCAGAGTAAGTCCAGTCAGTTATGCCAGACATCTGATTAGCTGAGAAGTGACTTTGATAGATATCTCAAACACAAAGGTGGTGGTGGGGGATGTAGTGTTCAAGGTGGAGCAGGTTAACATTCCTAGAAGAACAAACAGAAGCATCTGTTTCTGCTGAGACTGAGCTGTGTGTTTTAGCAAGAATTGCCTGTGCGCAGCTTTGCTGCTGTTCTTGTCATTTTTGTTCAAGGTGAACAGAAGCTGTATGTCCTGTGACTAAAACAGACTACTGTCTATTTGGCTCCTAAGTGCCATAAAAGGAGACACACATTATACATACAGTTATTTTTGTTAATTTAATCTTCTTATTATCCCAGCATCCAAGCAAGTGGGATTTCAAGCACAGGGTTGATTTTTTTCAGGTGAGGAAGGAGTGATTCAGAGACTCTCAAGCTCTCATTCTGGTCCCACTTACACTGGTGTAAATATAGAGTAATTCCCTTGCAAACAGTGACCATGTCCCAAGGCAGAACTGGTGTGAAATCAGAAGTAGGCCCTATAAGTCTCTGCATCACACATTTCTCTCCCAACAAGAAGTCAACCCACTCTTGAAGTCCCATATGCTCTGAAGCTGGGACAATATTCAACGATATAATAATGAACATACACATTTATAAACATATATCTTCTTAAGACACTAAGGTGGCTTCACTTAGGCTATGTCTACATCACAGCTTATGTCAGAATAACTGGTCACTCAGGGATGTGAATAAGTCACCCCTCGAGTGACTTAAGTACCGGTGTGGACAGAGCTTCTCCCACTGACATAGCTTCTGCTGCTTACAGGGGCTGAGATAGTTAAACCAACAGGACAGCTCTCTTCTGTTGGCTTAGAATGGCTACATTAGAAAGCTTACAGCGGCACCAGTGCAGCTGCACTTCTGTAAGCTCTCTAGGGTAGCTGTGCTCTTAGGATAAACCCCTGACCCTGCTGAAGTCAATGGGAGGGTTGCCTTTGAATTCCATGGGACCAGGATTTCATCTTTAGAGTTTAAACAATGGAGACAATAAGCCAGACAGACATCCAGAAATAGGTTTTGGGTTACTGACAGTTTATCAGAAGGGAGTGTTTCTGAAGGCTGTTTAATACTGGGGGAAGGGAGGTGAGGTAGATGCTCTAGAGCAAAATCCTTTGTGCTTCTCTGGCATTTTCCAACCAAGAACCTCAAATCAATTCAAAATCACAACACTAGTGAAGTGAACCAGTGTTAATCCCATTTTACAGATGGGGAAACTGAGGTGCAGGAACACGGAGGTCAATTAAGAATGAAGTCTGAGTGAGGCCAACAGGAGTTGCAAGTATGGAGGAGCAGGCCCAGGGTCCAACAACAGCATGGCAGAGTTGGGTAGAGGACATGGATCACCAGCCTCTCAGTCCCATGCCTCACTCACAGGAACATCCCCTCATTTGAGATTCCATGCCTTAAAGTACATCGCATCAAAGGTGGGCTGCACAAACCCCTAAAAACATGGAATTGTCACGATGCTCAAGGACAGGGCCGGATTTAGGGGCAAGTAACCCAGGTAACCACCTGGGGTGCCGGGAGAGGGTGCTGTTTTTGTTGTTAGTGTCAGATATGATAGGGATAAATCATGCATACAAATCATGCATCAAAGTCGTGAAATGGGCTACAAAGCAATAAAAAGTAAGGTATTCAAAAGTTTAACAAATGGAAGTGGGGGCTCTGAAGAAGGTCCTCACCTGTGGCGTCATTTGGTCTAGGGCTGGCCCTGCTCAAGAAGTTGGTCTCAAATGTAACAAGGTGTTTCCTGTTAAAAGGTTTAAAATCTAGCCAGACCATCTTAAAGATTGAACCAAAATATCTTGACAAAGCCCCTTTAAATGGAGCAGATATTGGTCTTGGCATGTGGAAAAATACAGCATGAATTAAGTCTGCAGAATGAGGACACTGGAGAAAGCAACCTGCATTGACTAGCAGCCGATCCTGCTGCCCCACATGATGTGTAACTAATAACAGCAAGCCAGATATTAAATATTAATAAGATTTTTCTCTGACTCATTATTAAGCTAGAGCCTTGCTGCACAGCATAAACTAACTTACAGACCATCAACACTGGTCTCCCTGTGCTGCCATGTCACCAAGCATGCCACCAGTTGGCCAGGTGGTTGCTGCAGGATTCGCCGGCAAGATGGCCTAGGAGCACTGAGTTTAATATTAACAGAAATAACCCTCTGGATTAAAATACAATTTTCATTTCAAGCACAGAGAGTGAAAGTCACCCCTAAGTGCAAGGCCTGTGCACCACTTTAAGTCAAACAGCTTAGCTCCATGAATGCATTAGTTCAACAAATGTATGCAGGGCCGCCCAGAGGGGGAGGCAAGTGGGGCAATGTGCCCCAGGCCCCAGGCCCTGCAGGGGCCCCCATGAGAATACAGCATTCTATAGTATTGCAACTTTTTCTTATGGAAGAGACCCCCGAAATTGCTTTGTCCCAGGCCCTCTGAATCCTCTGGGCGGCCCTGGATGTATGATGCATTCCCCCCAATATACATTTATCCTGCAAATGCAGGTGTAATTGTAGCACAGGCAGGCATTCCCATACTACCTTGAACCTAGCTAGCCTGAGTAACAATAGCAGTGAAGATGTGGCGGCATGGGCTTCAGTGCAGGCTAGCAACCCAAGTATGTACACAAGATCCTTTGCAGGCTCGTACTGGAGCAGCTAACCCACCCTGAGTCCCTTGCTGCTGTGTCTATACTGCTATCACTGGGAATGAGTGACAGGGGATGGATCACTTGATGATTACCTGTTCTGTTCAATCCCTCTGGGACACATGGCACTGGTCACTGTCGGAAGACAGGATACTGGCATAGATGGACCTTTGGTCTGACCCAGTATGGCCATTCTTATGTTCTTATCATTACCTGTGCAAGCTAGATCAAAATGAGGATGGGTATGCCTACCCACATTACAGTCACACTTGCACTTGCTGTGAGGCTGTACCCTAAGAGAAGCAACAGTCAAATTGGATCCCCTCCCTTGTATTGATAGGCAGTGTATTCACAGATCATTCCAGGGGGAAAAAATGATGAATAAGTAACATTATAGGTAATCACCAAAGGGACAGTAGCTGATTCACCTACCACTTTATGGGGAAGTGGCAATCTCTACTAAGGCTTTGTCTACACTAGAGAGTTTGCAGAGGCACAGCTGTAACATCTCTCATATAGATGCTCTATGCAAGCTCCCTTGTTAACTTAATTATACCACCCCCAATGAGCGGCATTAGTTATGTCGGTAAGACAAGCTCTCGTGCTGACATAGCTCTGTCCACACCGGTGCTTCTGTTGTTGTAATTTTCATTATAAACAGATTTTGTCCCCCATTCTCATGACCTCTACTTTCCTCAAATAAAGTAACGTCCTCTACAACTTAAACTTGCATTGCCTGGGTTAGAAAGCAATTTTTGGCCTGAATCCAAAGAGAGCTTTATGTAGTGAGACTGAGACAAGGCATTTTTGAGATCTGAGACTTAGCATAAAATAAGCTGGGGGGTGCCGGGCTCGGGATGCTGTTTTTGTTGTTAGTGACAAAAGGGCAAATAGAACCTTTGAAGTAACAGGTTTCAGGTATTCTCTATATGGATTCATTCTTCATTAAACTCCTAGAATGTTCTGGAGCTTTGTAGAATCTCATGGAACCTTCCAGGCACATTCTGAGATCTACATTTTCCTTGAACCTGCTAAAATGTTGTGAGCCATGACCTCAGCAGTTGTATAAGGGGTGGTGCATTGCCAGTCAGTCAGTGAGATACAAGAATGAACTGAAATGAAGAGAAAGCCTAGCTGGGATATTGTGAATCTCGTTTTACTGTGTAGTTGTGAAAGTGTACTCATCTTTTAAGATTTGAAGAGTTTAAGCCGCGACACTCTGAAGCTGTGTTCAGTTTGCGAGGGCAAAGGCGAGAAAAGCGACCTTTTGAACTGAAGGACTAGGATTAACATTATAAGGCTGTCACCTACTGTAACACCATTTAATACGAGTCCACCCAATGATGGTGCACAGTTCAGTCTCTTGATATTAGTACATTTCAGTTATTCTTTAAATTAAAAAGTTTCTATGTGCTGAGAGGAAACAATTTTTTTATTTGCTTATATGGAATGAATAAATACCGTACAGATTTACAGATCCTAGCATGCAAATTTATCATCTTATATGACTGGGATAAATCATACAGGCAAATCGTGCATCAAAGTCATGAAATGGGCTACAAATGCAATAGAAACTAAGGTATTCTAAAGTTTAACAAATGAGGGGGAAGAGGGGAATGACGCACTTTGATTGGGGCACCCTGACTGCTGGAGATGGGAGCTTCCATTTAATTAACTTAAAAAAAATAGTAGCTATCTAGTTCAGTTCCTTTGTGAAATCTTCAAAATGTAACCAGATCAATAGGGAAGTTTTGTCACACTGTGAATTTTCAAGAATAAGAAAAATGAAAAAAAATATCATCATTGAACCCCCCACCTTAAACACTGGCTGTGTCATTGTCCCTTATTTCCTGAGCATTGACAGACTGTGCTCTTAACTCAACTATTGGTAGAGTGCCCTAGTGGATAGAGGATTGACTTTGGATTCAAGAGACCTGGGTTCTATTCCCAGCCACTGGCCTGCTGAGTGATGCCAGGCAAGTCACTTCACCACTCGGTCCCTCAGTTTCCCCATCTGTAAAATGAGAATAATGATGTTGGAAAGTATTTTGAGAGCTCCTGATGAAAAGTGGCATGTATGTGTTTGTTTTTAAAAGCTAGGTATTATTTCTATTCCTGGTATCTTCTTCCTCACCCATCAGGATAAGCATCTATTGAATCTTCATACCTGGTCATGCCTTTCCTGACCCCTTTTAAATCTTAGCTCTTGACTCTACTGGCCAGAGCAGCAGTATCACTAGAGACCATCAATTCCCCTCTCCTCTTTTATATATACAGCCCCTTTTACAAACACACAAAAAGCCCATGATGAACTCCCAGCACCTCACAGCACAAAGATTTAACAGCACAAAGCAGTATCAAGATGTCATATTACCAAAGCTTTATTACTATCACCAAATATGCTACAGCACATTATGGACTTATAAACAATTAACTAAATTATGGCTGTCAAAGTGAGTGAGTAAAGCACATTTTATGATTTACTGTCTTTTTTTATTATTGTGATGCTTGCTTGCTAATTCACAAAATTCTCAATGGGTGTCACTGTCATTCACGTGAATTAGCTACGTTTTCTCATATGGATCGTGTGCATTGCCACTTTATTGCTCAGCTGTTATGATGCATTGGAATAAAACTGATGGCTCTTTTCAAAGTGTCACTTTTCAAACCGTTTCCTGCTCTGGACCAAACACCCCTGTGCATAACTGCTGAGTCACTGTGGATCAGTTACCCAGGGTCTTCCTAACTTGTTCCCCCATCCCCCCAAAGGCTCCCTGCATATCTAAAAGCTATAGACATTTTGTACATTGCCCAGCAATAATGTCAATAAAAACAGCATTAGAGGCAAATGAAAGCACCAATACCTGACACTCACTTACAAACGAGCTCTGGGTGTCAATTAAAATACTCCAAAAATAACTAGGAACCATTCCATAGAGACCCAGGAATATAACCAGAAAAAAAAAATACAGAAAGGAAACAGAGTTGGGAGAAGCTGGGAGAAAAGACTGTCCAGGGAAAACTGATCTCTGCATGGAATCCCTGCTCAGAGGAGCCAAATTGTGTTAATAAAAGAGACGTTTAAGAGCTGATAGTGTGTTGCACTCTCCAGTATGACACTGGTGGCTATGGGATTTCTCCAGCAGCAACTTTAGCCACGAAAATCCAAGAGATAATGAAGTGCAAAAAAAGAGTAATGTTTGCTCTGTGTCAGCACTGGAAGCAGCAAGGAGGAGGAGGAAAGGAACCAGCTGATTCTCTCACTAGCTTCCTCAAGACTCTACTGCTCATTCAGCAGATTGAGGCTCAGACCACATCCAGGCATCCCAGTCTCCTTCCCTCACGTTTTTTTCTTGTGCAGAATTCAGTAGTATTAGAAGATGGCCAGCTGACAGCCTCAGAGTCCTCTCTATGCACCGCCAATATGGCTAGCTTCCCTCATCTTCCTCCTTCCTACCAATACTCAGGTATACAGAGAGGGTTTATAAATCAATCTCCATGACCAAGTCAGTCTTTGCCCTGTCTGTCAAGACTTTGGGCAAAGGAATCCAGATGATTACATTAGTCCAGCTTCCAGTGGGACAAGGGTCCACCTCATCAGACCACCACCATCCCAAGTTATTTCACATGTACCAAAGAGATTAAAACTGAGGACAAAGTCTCTGTCCCCTTATTGCCAGTCCCATGGGTCACCCACTTTGTCATTATCTCTCTCCATCCAATCATCAGTTTATGGGCCTTTTGTCATTGTTTCTCAATGATCTCTTGCCACAGGTGACAAACCCAAGAACCAGCTCAAAAATTCCTCTGTCCCCTGTCGCTGACACATGGGTCTATTTCTCACCCCTTCTCTGCACTTCCTTCTTATGAGGAACTAGAAAGTCTGCAGTTTTCTTTAAGAGGAAGCATTTAGAAAAGAACAACATTTCACATAACCTGGATGAACACTATGTATGTATCTGTGTTTATAGCATATTAGAGTCAGGATTTAATTTAAAAAAAAATCACACAAACATCAGGAAAGTATCACACACACAACAGCACCACAAGAATCATACTTCAAGAGAGCCAAGAAAACAAAAGCGACCCATCTAATTGACTGCCTAGATGAATAAAATACAAAGCCATGTAATGGGGTGAAAATTTAGATCTTTAGCTTTAAAATGTTATTAATAACACTGATAAGGGATTAAAAATAATGCTGTAGGTGATTTATCTTGACTGTGTCTCTTTAACAACAGTGTGGCTACCACCATAATAAAGGAAATTAGTACTCATAATTCGATCAAATCCTTTACGTCATTAATCCCACTTGAAGATATTGTTGGATAGGCTGGGGTTTAAAGCAATATCCTCTATATGTCCAAGACTCATTAATTAAAATTGATATTTAATGTGTTCCAGGCTTTCATTTCTTAGAAATATTCAGGGCTATGTCCAACTAACTCATTTGAGACAATAGTTTAGTCACATCAGAAAAAGAGTCTCCCATTCTGAGCCACAGATTACCATGGAGCAGATTAGTTTCTCTTTCAATGGCACTTAGGACTTGACTACATGGCACCACAGTGATGTGATTTGTAGAGTGCTTTAAAGTGTTGTGCACTAACTGTCCCATGTAGACCCTGTGGGTGTGAATTAGAAGGTGTCTGGTTCACATTAATGTAGTTACGTTAATGGGTGAGCTTCTGTGACCTGTAGGGTGACCAGACAGCAAATGTGAAAAATCGGGATGGGGTGGGGTGTAATAGGAGCCTATATAAGAAAAAGACGCAAAAATCAGGACTGTCCCCATAAAATCGGGACATCTGGTCACCCTAGTGACCTGCAATGTGCAGGAGGTCAGACTAGATGATCTTAATGATCCTTTCTGACCTTAAAGTCTATGTATCTATGTGACAGGAAAAATAGCCATGCCTGAGAAAAAAGAAACCACACCAGAGAGAATACCTTCTACAATCGAGGCCCTCCAACTGTTCACCAGCCTTAGAAAAACAGGAGCAGCCACTTACCTGAAAAGAAAGAGAGAAAAGTGTCAATGTTTATTGAATTTCCAAAGGAAGAAAAAATACACTGCATGCTGAGAGAGATGAAATAAAATGACCGAGGTGCACTGGCAGAGCTGTAGGAGGTGGGGCTGGGAATAGAATAGGAGGAGGCGCTGCAAGTTGGGAGAAAGATGCTTTGCAGAGCTGCATTTGGGGAAACACAGGGCTGGCATCTGGAATAGCAAGGAGTGCAACAGATCAGAACTGAGGTGCATTGGAAGGGCTAGAAGAGACAGTTTAAATAGCGGGGTGCCAGGAAAGCCACTACTGGAAAAACTGGGGATTTTACAGGTCAGGAATGAAGTCCATAGGCTAGAAGTAGGGGCTGGAGTGCCTGAAGTGTGCACAGTACTTCTGGACATGGCTCTTCCATTTCAATTATGAATCGATACGGAAGATTCCCCTTCAATGAACAACTTTAATTTGTTCCCTGTTGTAGCCAGACAGACATACTCATTTTATGTACAGTCTAATGTGTAAGCATAGTGAGAATTCTCGGTAAAATAAATAAGAAATAATAAAAATAAAAGATGAACCTGCAAATGAACTCCCTTTTGTCTAACACGTGTGTACAGTCCCATTACTCACTGACTCATTTATAAGCTTAGTGAGAAACGCTCTGTAAAATAAAAAATAAATAAATAAAGAAGACCCTGCAAATGAATTTGCTTTTGTGCAACCTGTGCATACAGTCCCATTAGCAGCAACACAGCGGGCAATCGATTAGGGAGGGAAAAATGGCTTTTTTTATGGTAATGGATTTTGAGACTCCTGGTGATAATTTATTTACTAGGAATTTTTGCAGAGCTGGCTAGTGTGCTGCCGGAAATCCTTAGAACTGGTTCATTTAAAAAGGGGGTGGAAAATAAAAAGAGTGGTGTTGCTTATTTTTGAGAAATATTGTTATTAAATCATTTGAAACATACTGATAAAATGCGCCCAAGAGCTATACTGTTGTAATTTATAAAACAAATTACACTGCTATTGACAAATGGCAATTTAATCCAGCGATTAACTTTAACAATATGAATTCCTCGGTTGCCTCTTATTATTTTTAAAACCATAATATACAACACAAGAGGCAGGTTATGTGCCAGGCTTGCCAGATGCTGTGCTACTCCTGGCCTCAAACTTATTTTCTGCCTCATCTCTCCATAGGGGATAACCAGCTGGGAGTAACTTAACCAATTATTCTACTTCCTTTAAAGAAGAATCTGGCCCTGGACTATAGCCCTGAATATACACTTGGATTCAAGTTAAGTAGCCGCTCTGTCTCTCTCTCTCTCCATATATATAATCCCATCTATTGCCCCTGTAAATCATAGGATCACTGGACTGCAAGGGACTTTGAGAGGTCATCTAGTCCAGCCCCCTGCACTCATGGCAGGACTAAGTATTATCTAGACCATCCCTGACAGGTGTTTGTCTAACCTGCTCTTAAAAATCTCTAATGATGGAGATTCCACAACCTACCTAGGCAATTTATTCCAGTGCTTAACCACCCTGACAGTTAAGAAGTTTTTCCTAATGACCATCTTAAACCACGCTTTCTGTAATTTAAGCCCATTGTTTCTTGTCCTATCCTCAGAGGTTAACAAGAACAATTCTTCTCCCTCCTCTTTGTAACAACCTTTTAATGAAAACTATTATGCCCCCTCTAAGTCTTCTCTTTTCCAGACTAAACAAACACATTTTTTTCAGTCTTCCTTCACAGGTCATATTTTCTAGCCCTTTAATCATTTTTGTTGCTCTTCTCTGGACTTTCTCCAATTTGTCCACATCTTTCCTGAAATGTGGCACTCAGAACTGGTCACAATATTCCATTTGAGGCCTAATCAGCATAGAGTAGAGTGGAAGAATTACTTCTCGGGTCTTGCTTACAACACTCCTGCTAATACATCCCAGAATGATGTTCACTTTTTTTGAAACAGTGTTACACTGTTAACTCATATTTAGCTTGCGGTCCACTATGACCTTCAGATCCCTTTCCACAGTACTCCTTGCTAGGCAGTCATTTCCGATTTTGTATGTGTGCAACTGATTGTTCCTTTGTAAGTGGAGTACTTTGCATTTATCCTTATTGAATTTCATCCTATTTACTTCAGTCCATTTCTCCAGATCATTATGAACTATAATCTTATCCTCCAAAGCCCTTGCAACCCTCCCCAGCTTGGTATCATCTGCAAACTTTATAAGTGTACTCTCTATTCCATTATCTAAATCATTGCTGAAAATATTGAACAGAATCGGACTCAGAGCTGATCCCTGCGGGACCCAACTTGTTATGCACTTCCAGTATGACTGGGAACTACTGATGATTACTCTCTGGGAATGGTCTCCCAACCAGTTATGAACCCACCTGTAGTGGGGTGGTTACTCTACTCCTGCCCAGAAGGGCTTAAGACAGCCCTAGGAGAGGGCTATTGCAGGGGGAAGCAGCTACTAGGCTGATTGGGGAAGCAGATGCAGCTGGGCCACGCCCCAATCAGGCCTCAGTGGGCCCCTATAAAATGTCTTTGAGCCAGGCACTCAGACAGTCTCTTTCTACCGAGATGGGGGTGGGGGGTTTAGCTGCTGGGAAGCTCAGGATCCTAAAGTGAAGGAAGTCTGGGAAAAGGCCAGAGGGGCTGGGGAGCTCCATGCTGGCAACTCCCCAGGCTGCAGGGCCTTGTCCAAGGCCCCATAGAAGCACTGCGTTGCAGAGAGAGGCAGCAGGTCCAGACCCAACGTTGCCAGTGATGAGTGGCTGACATTACAGTCTGCCTCAGGGCGTATGGGTGAGCTGGTGACTGGCAGTAGCCTACAACTGAGGTGAGGTAGAGATAAGGGGTGGGAGTTCTCCTGGGTGGGTAGACCCTGAAACTGTGGGGGTATTGCCAAGGGGCAGCACCCCAAACACAAGGGGCACTGGGTCCTAGGAGGGACATGGGAGCCAGTGGCAGCAGGACACTGGCCTGCAGAGGGTGCTCCAGAGGCTGGAAGAGCTAATTCCCTGGACAACCAGCAGGAGGTGCTGCAGGGGTGAGTCATGCATTGCTACACCACCTTATAGCAGCTCCATTTTCGGTTGCATTCTCCTAATTTGTTTATGAGTAGGTCATGTGAGACAGTATCAAAAGCTTTACTGAAGTCAAGATATACCACATCATCTGCTTCCCCCTTATCCACAAGGCTTGTTACCCTGTCAACAAAAGCTATCAGGTTGGTTTGACACAACTTGTTTTTGACAAATCCATGCTGGCTGTTATTTATCATCTTATTATCTTCTAGATGTTTGCAAATTGATTGCTTAACCTCCTCCAAGGTGCCCTCTTGTGTCTTCAGAGTAGCTCTGCAAATGGCCCCTCAATTCCACACAAACTCAGTAAAGCCTTCAGACTCTATAAATAGCCCTTTTTGCAGGGTTAACTTACTACCAAAAATCCCACTACAGTAAACCAGAATCCCTCTGCAGCAGAGCACAAACAAAACCTTTGTCTCAACAGTCCAACCCCAAGTATGGCTCCAGTGTCTCACCATGCCCCAGTTCAGCTCCCAGGCACTGCTCCGGTGTCTCTCACCACACCTTGTCTCAGCTCCCAGGTTTGGCTCTGGTATCTCTCACCAAGCCTCACTTTCGCTCCTCTAGCTGGGATGTTTCTCCACCCTGTTTCCTTACCAGGTAGGGCTCCAATTCTTGCCTGGAGTCATCAGCAGACTCAGCCCTTCAACACACCGCAGCCTTCAGCCCTACTCTAGCTCAGAGAGCCCACAGGGATCTTCCTCTGCTCCTCCCAGCCTTCACTCTTCTCCAGCCTCAACTTGGGAATTCTCACTGCTCCCTCCTTCAGGGGCATCCCCTCGCTGAAGCTGCTAGCCCAGCTCTGCTCTTCCTTTGATCTCTCTACTCTCAGCACTTTGGACTCTCTTTTCTTGACTCTGTGATTTAAAGCTCTCCTTCTAAGTGCTCTCAGGATTCTGGGCTCTGGGTACTGAACTCCCCTCTCCCCATTCTGAACTCTGATCTATAACTCCCAGGGGAAGCTCCACCCTCCTCATTACAGCAAACTAGGATGCACCTGGACTGGAAGAGGAGTGCTGAGCCCAATTTCATTTAAAGGTCCAGTTAACCTGTTGCACCCCTGTGACCCTAAGCACCCCTGTATTCACACCCTATACGCCACTGCAGTGATGTTTGTACAAAATATGCCTTGTAAGGTACCATTTGAAAATTAACACACTAGTTGTTAATATTATTGTAAAATGCATGTTAGCCTTATGTGAAATTATGAATTCTATGTTACTATAACATCTTTGAGACAAAGAGAGCCTAGCCTAGGTAAAAGTGATAAACAGTTGTTCAACACAAAAGAATGTGAGTTTACCTCAATTTGCACATTACCCATAAACAAAGCTATCAGGGTAAACCAGTGTGGGTTGATTTGAGTCTCAACTCAAGAGACAGAGAATTAACCGGTTTCCTGTACTCCAAAGAGACACAGGAGACTGAATCCCCAGGAGGACTTCCTTTCTTTAAGAACAAAGACAATTGTTTGGGAAAATAACGGATGGACAGAGACACCCCCACCATCTTGATCTTTCACCTAAGATGACAAGAAAAACCAATATCTCGTACTTCTGGGGAAGGTCGTGAATGAGAGATAGTCAGCAATGCTGGACTAAGAATTGGTGAAAGAAACCATTTTAAACAAAGACTGTACATTGCTAGATTAAGTTTTAGACATTTAGATGCGTGTTTTCACTTTTATTTGCTTGTAACCATCTCTACCTTTATTTCTTTTACTTGGCACCACTTAACCTATATTTTGTTAATAAATTTGTTTTATTTTTAGTCCAACTCAGTGCTATGTTTGGATTGAAGTGTCTGTTAACTCCAGTTAGCATGGCAAGCTGCTGGGTATTGTCTAGTTAAAGGAGCAAACAAATCTTATTATCTCTGAGTGCTCCTGGAGAGGGCTGGACATGTCAGAACAGACTGTTTCTGGGAACTAAGGACTGGAAATGAGTCGGCGTCATCTTGCTAGGTGTAACCAAAACTGGTGGGTATCAGGGTTGGGTTGCTTTGCTGTAGGCAGGCTGCTGGGATCCGAGCACTGAACCAGGGCTGCACAGCACACAGACACTCAGGATACTGCATGTTTGTCTGCTGGCTGTTGGTGTCCAGGTTGTGAGTGACAGCAGCAGAGCATTTGAGGCACCCAGGATTACAGGGTAGGTGCTGACACAACCCATTAGTAGTCTAGATTGCACCACAAAACATTATTATTGGAATTTTGTTGGGTATTGTCAAGTCTCACCTGGATTTAACCTAACTACCCAATGTGCTATACTGAAAACAGGAAACATTGCATAGCAACAAGGAATGCATATTCGGCAATATTATAACCCACCAGTCTCTGTACAATCTTTCAATAGGAAGCAAAACCTGGGATAGATGTACCATGAAACTAGACCCATCTACCCTCTGTGCAATAATAGAGCAGAACGGCAGTCTATAATGGTATCTTGGTAAATCAGATCATTCTAAATTTTAAACTGATTTCTATCACATATCTTTGATGACTAAAGGAGCAGTGTTAAATGCAATAATGTGGTATTGCTTGGTCACTTAATTCTAGAAGTAAATTCAATATTTGTCTCTTTTGCTGGTGCATGTACTGGAGCTATTCAGGCAGAATTAACTTTGCAGTATCTCGGGGGCTGGGGGGAGGAAATAGCCAAGGTGTGTGTTTAGTGAGTTTCTCAGTCTTGCCTCTTTACGACAAAAGTGCTCAAAAATCCCTCTGCATCTCCAGTGCCCTTCCCTTGTGACTGAACTGCAGTCTGGGACTGTGAGAATTTCTCCACCAGAAGCACAATGGATCTTTTCTCATTGTTCTCAACATTGTCAAAGTGAGGATAGTAGCAGAAGGATTAAAGTAAACCTTATGTCTCCCCTTGAGTTACCATTGGTTTTCGTTCAGATAAGGAGCATACGGAAGTGATGCCAATTTTTTAGTGATGGGTCAAAATGAAAAAGACTTGGAAACGCCATTGTTTATCCAGTTCTCCGAATCTGCTGAGTTATGCTGGGAATCCCGCAAGAACAGTTTTGTCATATTTTGGTGCCTCCTTTTGTGGCTGGAGCCAATAGGGGCAGAGAAATATAAACAGGAAAAAACATCAGGGAGAAAATTGTTAATTTTAACCCGCTAAAAAGGTTAATTTCAAATATTAGATGAAAGTTCAGATCAGTTGTTTTCCACCATTTAAAATGTTCATCTATCCTGGCACAATAATATCACAGACCGGAAAAATCTGCAAATAAAAATATTGTTTTGCCCAATAGGGTATTTGGGGGGAAAAGGTGATTGATGATCTTGTGTTTAAAGAGAAAGGCTAGGAGACAGAAAATCGAGATCCTAGTTCTGTTTCAGGCATCGATTTGCTGTGTGACCTTGGGCAAATCACAACCCCTCTGTACCATGATCTGTAAAATGGAAATTGGCAAGGTACATTAATTAATGTTTGTACACTAGTTTATGCTCCTTGGGTGGGAGGTGCAATAGATGAGCAAAGATGAGGGTTTTATAGGCTTTATCCATGCAAGAAAATTGACCAGCAGAACAAAGCAGTATAATTATACCACTATAATTCTGTCAGTCAACTTCCCTGTGTAGACCAGCCCTTATTCTTCTGCTGTAGAACTACTATTGGCTCTTTAATAAACACTGGCTATGATGATTATTTCATGGGGCTTCCCTATCACTGGTGCTTGTTTTCCTAAAGTAAGCACAGACTGATCAGTAATAGCACAAAGAGGCAAAAGAAAGGGAACTGATTAATGACCATTGGGACACATCTACCCCAGATATAACTCCAAGTGCTGGGACACTTGCATCCCTAATAAAATGCCAATGAATTTCACAGGCAATAGGTCGACCATGGGCCAAATCTGGACCATTACACTATCTGGAATTGACCCCAAAATCTTTTTATTTACTTATTATCATTATTGGGTTTTTTATTATTTTCTCTGGAGTCGGGCCCTTTACTATACCTTGACCAAGAAATTTGGACCTTGATAAAAAATAGATGACTCCTTCATAGGAATGAACGCAATCTGGGTTTAGTACTGGCTCAGAGAGGTGGGTGTCACTGACTGAATCCACATCACTTCCTGAAGCATCTAGGTTGTCCTTGAGGTTCCCTCTCTACACACTGACCATCCCCCACACCTCTTTATTTTGAGCATGTTGATGAGAAGACAGCCTGAGGTGGCATGTCTGAAACTGTAATGCAATCAGAAGATAATGATTTCAGAAGAGGAGAGGAGGGGGAATAATCAGCAGAGATAGATGAACTCCCAAGATAAAAAGATTCTGTTTTCATGCAGATGTCCCTAATAACAAAAAAGGAGGAAAGAGAAATACAGCAAATGCATTAAATAGAAGAAGCACTGTATCTAAATGGAATTATTTCAGAGTTTTCCATGGGATGTTAGCAGCTCTTTAAAGCAAGAAGGTACAGAAATACCTCAGACATATCCCAGCTCTATCCAGGCCACACTGTCTGTGAAAATTGTCATGTGTGTGTGTCCATATATCTGTTCTCCAGTTTAGAGTGAGTCTTAGTGGAAAATGAAGAAGATGTATAAAATATGCAGGAAACATCCCCATCTCCCTCCAGGCTCAGATTGAGCTCAGTGTCTTTTGAAAATATTATGCAAATACAACAGTGTTTTCTTTGGGTGAGCCATTTAACTGAAGCTTTCAACACCTTCAAACCCTGGAGAGAGAGAGGAGGGTTAATGATAAATGAAATTGATTTACAATAGGCTTAAAAGGAAGGTGCAGGCAGCTGCTGTGAAAGGTGAACTCCCCCTGCTTCCCCTTCTTGCTCCACCATAGACCTCAGCCTTCACCCACAATCTCTCTGCCTCGTCACCTGAGGTGAGGACTTTCCAGGGACCACTCAGTTCTCAGCTTCCTCGCACCCTGCTCTTACTCAGATTCTGTATACTCACACATGTAACTTCCATGGGCAAGAAGTCTTAACTACTAAGTTCAGATCAGTAAAGGATCCCTTCAGCCTGGCAAACTTGTCCTGGGTTTTCACATGTTCACAGAATTAACTCTGGATCCAGCTCCAGAATAACCTGCAGCAGATCCCCCAGCACTTTAAAGCAGACATTAGACACAGTCATATTAATGTATTGGTCTGTCAATTCTCCCAAGCTTAGCAGTGTTCATCTGGATCAGTGCTCAGGAGAGAGAGTTCCTAGGACCACACAGGTATTGCAGGATGCGACACTGTCAAATCTGGACTGAACCTAAGCCCCAGTGTGGTGCTGGGGGTGCTGTGCTACTGGAGTTGTGGGGCCAGATCTTCACCTGGTACAGATCCGCATAGCCATTCCTATCCTTTGGATAAGACGTAAAACAGAGGTCTTGACTTCCTGTGGTCATTACATAGCCAGGGTCCCTCTTTTTACTAAACATTGGTTGTTAGCACCAGTGTCCTGGCCAAATTCCAACAAGGATAATTATAGTTAGAGTTTAAAGCCAGAATTAGATCATCTAGTCTGACCTCCTATACATCACAGACCACTCAGCCACCTGCCCACCAAACCCATCAACTGGAATTAGACCAACGTATTACAGCCCTCAGGAATCTAAACGATTGTGCACCAAAGACAGACAGTGGCAGGGATCGAGGTGCACCAATGGCTGAGGCCTCCGCATTGATTAAGTGCAATTTACCTAACTGATCCTAGCCTCCCCAGGTGTCCTATGCAAGTTAACTGGGTAGACCTCTACTTCACTTCCTATATGAACCTGCTGCTCAATTTTAGATGCTCCTAAAAACAGTTGCTGTGTTGCATCCAAGATGTATACAGCGGCAGCTCCAGGCACCAACGCTCCAAGTGCATGCCTGGGGCGGCAAGCCACGTAGGGGTGCCTTGCCGGACCCTGTGAGGGCGGCAGTCAGGCAGCCTTCGGCGGCTTACCTGCGGGAGGTCTATGGATTCGGTGGCAATTAAGCGGCGGGTATGCCAAAGCCATGGGACCAGCGGACCTTGCGCAGGAAAGCCGCCGAAGGCTGCCTGACTGCCGTGCTTAGGGTGGCAAAAAAGCTAGAGCCGCCCCTGGCTGTGAAGTAGGTAGGTGAAGCAGTGATCTCCATAAAATTAAGCTTGCAAAGGAGTGTTTAAGCTCTCTGGATAAGAGGCATAATGCAATTAATGTAAGTTATAGTTTATTCTTATTACCCCAGAAGACCTAGTACCCTCTTAAAAATGTAATCCCTTTTAATTTGTTCTAAGTAAAATCATTACTTACAGGGGTGACAAATGTATTACTAATTATGTAATTACTTTATTATGTAGCACTAGTAAAAATGATGAAGTCAAAATTAGGTCTAATAAAAAATTACTTAATTTAATAAATCATTTTGTCTCCAATAATTATTTACTTAAAAACTAGAGTTTGCTGAAAAATATCACATTATTTTTATTAATGGCACACAAAGTAATCCTGTAATTAGAAAACAGCTTACAAGGTGACACATTTTACTCAATAATGATGCATGATATGTGTATAGCACTTATCAGCCAGAAAGATCCTAAATCACTCTACAAAATAAATACTAGTGCATAAGAAACACTTCACCCACCACATTAGTGTAGCCACTTCTGGGGTCAGAGGAGGCAGCATTTAATACAGCACAGCAGCACAATACAACAGTTTAGGACAGAAAATTGTAGAAATGTATGTATCTCAAAATCATCTAGTCCAGTCCCCTTCACTGAGGCAGGTCTAAGTATGTAGACAATCTCTAACAAGTGTTTGTCAACACAGTGTCCTACTGAAACTGAAGAGTAAGGTTGAGAGGCAAGACATAATCACTTATAGTGAGATATGCCTAGGATTAGGTTGGCCAGGTGCCTACTTTTCCACCAGAAAGTCCAGTCGAAAAGGGGACCAGCCAGTGTCCAGTCAGATTTATTGACCGGACACCCAAAGTCCGGTTACTGCAGGCAGATGAGGCAGGGAGGTGCTGGGTCATCACCCATGCTAGCCCCTAATCAGTCAGGGCTGCCACCTACCTGCATTGGGTGGCTGCAGCTCCCAGCACTGGTTGCACAGGCAAGTCCCTCCTGACCCAGGCAGCGGTGAAGAGGTGAGAGGGGAAAAGCAGTGATGATGGAGAGAGAGTGAAAGAGGAGTGGATGAGGTGGGGCCTCAGGGGAATACAGCGGTGGAGCTTTGGGGGAAGAGATGGGGCAGGGCTTTGAGGAAGGAGGTGGAGCAGGGACAGGGCTTTGGAGGGTAGAGATGGGGCAGGGGTGAGGCCTCAGGGGAACAAGCAGGACAAGGGAGGTTCCAGCACTCCTGCTGGAGTGTCCGTTTTTTAAATATTACCAAGTTGTCAACCCTACTTAGGACATAAAGGCTAATATCTTGACTCTCACAAGAAAATGGCTACAAATGGTCAGGGCCTCCATTTTGTGTCTCATCTGAAAGGCAACAATGTGACCTAAAGATATGTTCCAGCATTTGGTTCAATATTGACTTCCAGGGAAGGAGGCCATCCACTGAATTCCCCAGTACTACTACCTATAGCATTTCTGGATTTCTTGGAAAGAGTTCATCCAAATACTCAGCAAGTTCAACCCTGCTAAGTTTAAGGAATCCGATCAACTCATAGCCTGGGGTAACTAATGAGAAGTAAACACTGTGCATTTCCATGAACTATGGAGTAGAAGTATGGTGAGAAAATACTTTCATGCTTCTCTCTCTCCTTCCATCCATAGACCTCTAAGCACTTGACATGCAATAATCTATTGAACTCCAAAGTATCTCTGTAAGGTAGGTATAGCCCCAGTTTACAAATGGAAAGAGAAATCAGCCAAAACTGGAAAAAGAACTGGATATAGAACACAGCTCTGCTGAAGCATGGCTCTATGTTGTAACCAACATACCATGTCTCCCAATTAAAAATCTGAAGAAATCAGGGCAGAGAAACATTTACTGTTGTCAATTGTTCCCTATTTTCTTTATAAAAGCAAAGAACAGATTAAACAAATAGTGCTGGACAAACAATTCTTAGTGAATACTCTATTCAACTAATTTTGGTGTTTTTCCCTGGTTGGATAAGAGTAACTTCTGGAATCAGGTTTCTGGGTGCAGATATTGTCATTACAAATTCAAAAATTTGTTGTCTATGAACATTCTGCAACATTCACTTAAAGTTCACTGTGTGACCCTTCTTGGCTATAAATTTGCTTAGTAGAACAATCACAGAAAATTGATGCAAGAGAGTGCAAATGCACATTAGGGAAATTAGCTAAACAATTGAGGAAAACATTTGATAGCCACTCACTCAGCTTCGATAAAGAATCAGCAGGGACCGAAGCTGGGACTTTCAAAACTGAAAGCACAGATTTCCACCACTTGAATTAACAGCATGAATGTGTTTGCTGGTGGTAGCTGGAGGCTCAAATTACTTATGGGCACCAGCCACTAGAGAGGGACATCATAGATATTTAGCCCCCAGTTATCCTAAGCAAGAAATGCACAGGAGTTCACTCTCTGTATGAACCAGCACTTGGTAATGACATCTATCATGAGTCATCAGAACAAATCAAACGCAGGATGCTTATTTAAGAAAAGTCAGGGTTGATACGATAATGTAAGCTTTATAATACACTCAGAGAGACACTAAGGCCAAAAGGGACCATCATGATCATCTAGTCTGACCTCCTGCACATCGCAGGCCACAGAACCTAACCCATCCATTCCTGTAATAAACCCCTAACTTCTGGCTAAGTTACTGAAGTCTTCGAATCATGGTTTAAAGACTTCTAGTTTACAAAGAATCCACCATTTACTGTTGTTCAAACCAGCAAGGGACCTGTGCCTCACCGTGCAGAGGAAGGTAAAAAATCCCCAAGGTCTCTGCCAATCTGAACTGGGAGAAAACTCCTTCCCAACCCCAAATACGGCAATCAGTTAGACCCTGAGCATATGAGCAAGACCCACCGGACAGAGACCTGGCAAAGAATTCTCTGTAGTAACTCAGAACCCTTCCCATCAAGTGCCCCATCCCTGGCCGCTGGAGATAGTTGCTACTAGCAGTCACAGAGGGGCCATATACAGTTGTAGGCAATCTCATAATACCGTCCTCTCTATAAATTTATCAAGCTCAGTCTCAAACCAGTTAGGTTCTTTGCTCCCACTACTCCTTGGAAGGCTGTTCCAGAACTTCACTCCTCAAATTAAAAACCTTCATCTGATTTCAAGCCTAAACTTATTGATGGTCAGTTTATATCCATTTGTTTTTTACTTTGACTGTGTGTTGCATAATTTTTGTAGCACTTAGCCTGCTTCCCCACGTTAAATATGTCTCCTATTACTTTCTGGAAACGGCTGATCCAGAATATATCTTCCTGGTCTGGTCACTTTGTTTTCTGCCAGTTTCTCCTCTACCTCACATACTCCTGCTGCCTTGGATGCTGTGATTTTGCTGCTGAGATTTTGGGACCCTGAGGGAAACAGTGCTCTAATATTTCTCAATACAGCAGCTGCTAGTTATTTTCCAAACATCATTTTTAAGCAATCTGGAACAAAACTATTCTTGCATTTGGCAAAGTGGTTTTTTTTTAAATGGCTAAATAACTGTCAGTGCAGGTATGATGAGTGTAGCCAAGCATTCTGCTCAGAACGACAGCACCAAATAAGCAATGCCAACTCATACCTTTAACCTACTGGATGTATTATAGTGTTTCTTGGTTATTCACTTACTTTGGTTGGATCAATATTGAGGACCTTTTCTATCCACTGGACTTTCTCTGGTTGCAAGTTTGATTCTAAAAACCTGCCCCTCCCATCCACATCCTGTGCTGAGATTGTCAGTCTAAACAGAATCATACCACATATAATCTTTGGCTAACTGGAGTTTAAAGGGGGTGAGGTTAGTATATCCTAGCTAACATGTTTTAAAAATGTAATGAAGACAATGCCATGGACTTTAGCACATGCTAAACTAGTCAAGTTAAAACCTAGGGCTCCCCACTAGGCTTTAGCTCAACCAGTTTAGCACAGTCTAAAATACAGCTTGCCTTATATTGACTACAGCTTTAGAAGTTGTTCATTAGTTCAAGGTAGCTAAAATGATATAACATCACATCTTCACATCCTTGTCTAGACAAACACTTCCTGACCCCTAGAACCACCACCTTCCCCACACGTTTGCTGGCCTTGCTTCCTCTGGTATGGATTCTGGAATCATTGTTTCTCCCTCCTGCGTAAATGCGAGGTGAAAACTAACTCCCGTTTCAAATGAGTTTGGCCCCACTGGTGTAGCATCATCTTTTCCTGTTGGCCTTATTCTATCAATATCCAGGCAGCGGGAGAGGGGGTTATGAGAAAGTTTTGAAATGTCTTCTCTTTCTCAAGTAGCCATTTATCCCTCACTTGCCCTGCCATAGGGGGGAGGGATAGCTCAGTGGTTTGAACATTGGGCTGCTAAATCCAGAGTAGTGAGTTCAATCCTTGAGGGGGCCATTTAGGAAACTGGGGTAAAAATCTGTCTGGGGATTAGCCCTGCTTTGAGCAGGGGGTTGGACTTGATGACCTTCTGAGGTCCCTTCCAACCTTAACCTTCTATGATTCTAACAGTAGTGTTGCAAGATGACTCTGTGTTGAAAATCCAACGGCACAGAAGAAATATCAAAAATAAGCAAGGTGGTTCCAAAAGAAAGAAGGGATTTCATAGCTTCACAGAATTTAAGGTCAGAAGGGCCCATTAGCTCATCTAGTCTGAGCTCCCATATGTCACAGGCCCTTACATTTCACCCAGTTACCCCTGTACTGAGCCCAATACCTGGTGCTTGGCTAAAGCATATCTTCCAAAAAGGGATCATCTTGATCTGAAGACATGGAGAATTCATCACTCCCCTTGGTAGTTTGTACCACTGGTTAATCACTCTCACAGTTAAAAAATGTGCCTTATTTCTAATTTAAATGTGTCTGACTCCAGCTGCGAGCCATTAGTTCTAGTTATGCTTTTGTCCTCTAAATTAGAGATCCCTTTAGTACCCAGTATTTCTTCCTGCAAAGGTACTTTCACACTAATCAAGGCACCTCTAAATCTTCTTTTTGACAAGATGAACAGATTGATCTATTTAAGTCTCTCACTGTAAAGCATCTTCTCTGGCCCATTTCTGTGCCTCTTTTCAGCTCCCCTTCCAGTTTTTCAACATCCTTTTTAAAATGCAGACACCAGGACTGTACACAGTATTCTAGTATTGGCCTCATCTATGCTGTATACAGAGATAAAATCACCTCCCTACTCCTAGTCCCTTCTTTATACATCGAAGGATCACATTAGCCCTTTTTCCCATAAGCATCACTTTGGGAGCTCATATTTAGTTGCTTGTCCACCATGACCCCTGAGTCCTTCAGAATCACTGCTTCCCAGAATACAGTCCCCCATCCTGCAGGTGTAGCCTGCATTCCTTTTTCCAAGATGTATAACTTTTCATTTGGCCATATTAACACACATATTTGAATGGTTCCAGCTTCCCAAGTGATCCAGACTGCTCTCTCTGACTGCCCTCTGTCCATCGTTATTTACCCCCGCCTTCCTCAATCTTGGTGTCATCTGCAAATTTTATTTACAGGGATTTTATATTTCCTTCTAGATCAATGATGAAAACATGTTGCCTAGATGATCACTATGCTCCCTTCTTGCCTTATAGTCTATGGGTCTATCAATCGAGTTGGACCTACTATTGCTCCCTGCAGAGCCCAACTAGCAATACTGCCATTCAATGATGCTTTCTCCTTAACAACTACTTTTTGAGGTCTGTCAGTTAGCTAGGTTCTTAATCTATTTAACATGGGCTTGATTGATGTCATATGGTGCTAATTTTTAATCAGACTGCCATACATTACTTAATCAAAATGCCATATAAATGTGTGCGTGTGTGTATATATTGATATATATTTCATCTATGTATTTACCGTTATCATCTAAACTTGTAATCTCATCAAAAAATGATATCAGGTTTGTTTGACAAAATTTATTTCAATAAAACTGTGTTGACGGCATTAATTTTATTCTGATGCTCTAACTCTTTATCAATTAAATCCCTTATCAGCTTTTCCAGTATTTTGCCCAGGGCTGATCCTAGGCTAACTGACTAATAATTACCTAGGTCATCCCAGCTGCCCTTTTAAAATATTGGCCCAACATCAGCACTTCTTCAGTGTTCTGAAATCTAAATATTCCAAAATTTGTTAAAAATTAATATCAGCAGGCAAGGGAGCGCCTCAGCTAATTTTGTTAGGAGTCTTGGGCATAAGTTATCCAGGCCTACTGATTTAAAAAAATGTTTATCCCTAATAGATATTGTTGAACATCCTTTTTAGTCACTACGGGACTGGAAAGTACTTTATCATCCTCATATGATTTGAGTACATCATCCTTCTTCCTTCCATACACAGAACAGAAATATGTGTTAAACATTTCTGCTTTTTCTGAATGATTATTAACCAACTTATGATCTCCATCTGGTAAAGGGCCTATACCATTGCTAAGATTTCTTTTGTTCCTAATATGCATTGAAAACTCCTCCTTATTTTTCTTACCCCTGCCAGAATGGATTTTTCCTTGACTCCTTTAGCTTTTTGATCAATTTTCTACACTTTATATCATCTAATTTATATCAGTTGTAATCTCTCCTCTTTTTCCATTTTCTATATGTTGCTTTTTATTGTTGTTATTTCTAATTGCTGCCTTCATTTCACTACTGAAATAGAATGGGCTTTTAGCCAAAGTTCTCCTCCTTCTTAATTATGGAATTGTGACTTTTTGGTCATCTAATAAACTTTTCTTAAAGAACATTCACATTTTTCTATGTAAATTTTTCATCAAAATCAACGTTACTCATAATTTTCCTCAGTTTGGGGAAATAAGCCCTTTTGAAGCACCAGTAATGCATATGACTGATTGAGACTCTCTTCTGTTTGCCTGTATTGAATGTAATGAGGTCCATGATCCCTAGGCAACTACCAACTTCCAGTCCAGTTATTAATTCATCTTTATCTATCATAATGAGGTCTAAAATAGTTACCTCATGCTGGGTGCAATACCTTTTGTGTTAGAAAATTATCATCTATAATTTTTAGAAACTCTACTGATATTTTACTACTGGCTGCATGAGACCTCTGGTGTATGTCTGGTATACTGAAGCCCCCCAGACCAACACAATTTTTCCTTCCACACATTACAGATAGATATTTAAGGAGTAACTCATCCTCTTCTCTGATTTGTTTCAGTGATATGTAACAGACCCTCCCCAGTACCCCTCCTGGGTTTTTATTAGCTAACTCATCGATCCACATGCATTCAAGATCCTGCTGTTCTACATTATCAATAACTCTAAACCAGCTAATGGTATCTCTAATGTAGAGTACCACCCCCCTCCTCTTGTAGCTGCTCTATCCTTCCTAAACAGTTTATAACCAGTGGTTTTAACATTCCAGTCATTCACGTTGTCCCACCAGGTTTCAGGAATGTCAGTTATATCAAACTTCTTCTTCTTAATGAGAATTTCCAATTTCTCTTGCTTGTTTATCCAGACTCCCAGCATTGGTACCTATGCAACTGAAAAATGCCTTCATATTCTTTGCCACTGTGGTTCAACTGTTTGCAACCTGCTGACTTTGAGTTTGTACGGCATTTGCCTCTGCAGCAGAGGATTGAATCCCCAGCGGCACCCAAGAAACAGTGGGTACAACTGAGGAGAGAAGTCATAAAGCAATCATCATCCATGAGGAAGTGAAACAGAGGTGGCTCTAAACCAACCAAGGATTCCTTCCAAACCAGTGAAATCATTAGTTGCCAGTTTAGGGAAGCTTTAAGCCTCTTTGTAATGCCCCTGGGCATAATAGAGGGAACACTGCAGGGGCCTCGGTGTGTTTCCATGGTAGTTGGCTGATAGTCAGGGCCGTCCTTAGGATTTATGGTGCCCTAGGCGGGATTATTAAACTGGTGCCCCTGTGCCTGTCTTGCTCTTAAAAACACAAACATAAGCTTACACTACTGGAAAACTTGCCACATGCATGTTATTAAAACCAGTTTAACGTAGTGAACCACACTGGAATGTTGATGGACTAGCCCTAAAGAAGTAGCACTATAGAAAAAATTCTGATTTGACAGAATGATG
>NC_133769.1:160868143-160904539 GCF_003597395.2 Chelonoidis abingdonii | reverse complement strand
ACAATGCAAAATTGATGTATGGACATTGTACAGTATACTCATAACCAGCAAAACTTGTTACATTATAGTCCCTATATGTAATGCCACTCATATTCATACTGACATTCCTGTAACAGGAGCACAGGAGAACGGAGTTTCTCAAACTAAAGCTCATTAAAACAAATCTCTGCTCTCCAAGGAGCCAGAACCACTTGATTGGTCTTGCTATTCTTTCAGTCAAACCAAGGCATCACTTTGTCTTTGTCATACAATGACAATTACTGATTTTGCAGCCAAAAAAGCCAGAAAGATTGTTTTTAATTAAAACCAAATCGTTGTCAATCCTCTGGCACAGAAATTTTCCCATGAAAAGTAAAATGTTGACAATAAAAAATATTATATTATTTAGACCCAGCAGCCCTGCTCTTACATGCTCCACTGCTTCCCATCTGTCCAGGCTCCCAGCAGAGCGGTGCCCCCAGACCTAGTGGTGCCCTAGGCGGCTGCCTGTTCTGCCTATGGCTAAGGACGGCCCTGCTGATAGTCTCTGTTTGGTTACAAAGTTTTACACTCTAGGAGCAAAGCTGCAGAAGGGAATGTTGGGAGAAAACTGACCTATGAGGAGAGGTTAAAAGAACTGGACGTGCTTAGTCTTGAGAAAAGCCAACCAGTGCGGGGAGGGTGAACTTGATAACAGTCTTCACATGTGTGAAGGGCCATTTAAAAAAGGACGGTGATCAACTGTTCTCTGTGTCCACTGATGGTAGGACAAATAGTAATGGGCTTAATCTGCAGCAAGGGAGATTTAGGTTAGATATTAGAAAAAAAATTCTAACTACAAGGGTAGTTAAGTTCTGGAATAAGCTTCTGTGACACTGATAAGCTGTTCAACTTGGATATTACCCACAACAATGTCATGCATCCCACGAAGTGGGTATTCACCCACAAAAGCTCATGCTCCAATATGTCTGTTAGTCTATAAGGTACCACAGGACTCTTTGCAACTTAACAAGAGGCACTGAAATGTAATCAAGACAATCTATTTGCATTTCAAAGAGATGTACTAGACGAGCAATCATTAACCCATGCATCTGTAGTAGCAGAAACTAAGGGTGGATGCTAAGTTTATTTGTGTTTACCTTCCTGTCAGAAGTTTAACAATGTAACTAGATTATCTTGTAAATGCTAATTCCCTTTGATGTCTTAATTGTTTTATATTATGTATGCAGATGGTTCAGTTAACCTGAAGTTCAAAGATGTTAGATACTGCAGAAAACTAATAATATTATCTATATTTTCTTCAACTTAATTATATATACTATAATGAAGTACGAGCTATTTGCCTTATGTGAATGAATGCAAATAGTTTACCTGTGTATGCACTGGAAATAGATTAGCTTCAAAGCAACAATCTGCACTGCCTATTCTTCTTTGTGGGAGGTCCTGCTGTGAAAAGAGGCTTGTCTGCTTGCTAGGGAACTGTAAAGGAAAGCCCCAGGCCTGATCCTGCCAGCTTAGATCTGCTTAAACTTTAACAGAAAAGGTCTAAGACAGGGGTGTTCTCAAACTGGGGGTCAAGACCCCTCAGAAGGTCCCAAGGTTAGTACATGGGGAATTGCAAGCTGTCAACCTTCACCCCAAACCCTGCTTTGCCTCCAGCATTTATAATGGTGTTAAATATATACAAAAGTATTTTTAATTTATATGGGGGGTTGCAATCAGAGGCTTGCTATGTGAAAGGGGTCACCAGTACAAAAGTTTGAGAACCACTGGTTTAAGCCAAAGACTGAGGTCTCCAGGTTTACCCTGGAATTCCCATGGGAGAATTTGGACAGACTCCATTCCTGGACTACTTATTGGACTATAATATTTTAATTGATTCCAGAAATACTTTTACAAACCAGCAGCCTCACTATCTCCGCTATGAAACTGACCTGAGGACTTTAAACGTATCTTTATGTATATTGATCTTAACCACCGCAACACTCTTCTTTCTCTTTCCTTTTATTATTAAAACTTTAGTCTTTTAGTTACTAAAGGATTTGCATCCGCATGATTATTGGGTAAGATCTGAGTCTCGTATTGTCCTGGGGATAAGTGTCCAGTCCTTTGATTAGTGAGCCTCACATATGGTGATTAATGTTTTCAATAACCCCTCCCTGTATTCAACTTGGCTGTCCAGCTGGAAGTCAAGGGCTAGAATGCTTAGAGGGGACTGCATCTGGCTTCTTGGTAACTGGTGTGGTATCACAGAAGCTGTTTTGTTACTGGCTTAGTGAGTCTAATGATAGAATAAACCCCCAGCTTTGGGGACTGTCTGTCCTATTCCTTGCAGTCTGCCATGAGTGACAGCATTCCCAGCATGGCCCATCCAGGCACCCTGGTCACAGGGAGGCTGTGGAATCTCCTTCACTGGGATGGTGTAGGTTTACTCAGTCCTGCTTCAGCGCAAGGGGCTGGGCTAGATGACCTCTCGAGCTCCTTTCCAATCCTTTGTTTCTACAATTCTAAGAGGTTTGTATGACCATTGTTGAGACATGATTATAGCTGGTTTGGTCCTGTCCACACAGGAAAGACCAAATTATAATATCCGAGGTACTCCTCTGTTAGGGGGGCATGATCCTTCACCATGCAAGGTGCTCCTTTGAAGATGATCCTTTACGCAGGGATTCTGAGCCTGAAATTTCAAGTCAGTGTTGCAAACAAACCAACTGACAAGCATTGTCCAACACCATTAATTTGAAATGCCCTCTTCCTCTCAAGAAACATCATACTCACTAAATGCCCACAATGGGTTCACTGTTCCAGCACATCTCTTCCAATCATTTGTGTTCTGAAGCTGCTTTCCTGGCCTCGTTCAAGGCCTTGATCAGCCTTGAGGGCACATATAAAACATGCTTTTAGGGGTTCCATCCCCCATCTTTTTAGCTCATTGTTTCCTTGCAGTGACAGTTTTCAAAAGGAAACCTACAGTACGAGACCAACAAGGGAAAGATCATTAGACTGGAAAACAAAAACAGCTCTTAGCCAGAGGAGAGAGTGTTTAGTGAGAAAAGCTGCTGAATTTAACAGGGGTGCACGGGCATTAAAGGCCTTCAAGGGATTTCAGTCTCTTCTTTGACTGAAGGCAGGCTTTGACCTATGGTACAAATACATTAGCCTCCTTCCAGATGTTCTTTGGCTACGACATCACATGAACGCCAGCGTCTAATAAACAGTCATTCCAATAATTAGTGCTGACAACATAAATAAACAAACAAAGTTTCCTACATGGCGTGCACTGAGGCAGAGTTCAAGAACTTGTTTTGACTCATATGGTCCACTCAGGATAATACACACACCATTACAGAGAACTGAGGTGACTATGCAGGTGAAAAGATTCCAAACTGCAGTCCTAATGGAAAACGACAATGCTGTGGACATTTTCTTCCAGAGAAGAGGCAATATCAGAAAGGTTTGTGAGAATGAGAGCGACTGACAGAACAGGCAAAAGACAGGCACACCGCAGGCAGGGGCCATGAATACTTTTGTCATGTCATGAGTGAATGCACCTTAGCCTTGACCAACATAGCCCTTTGCTATTCCAGTTTTTTTTGGCTCTGCACATAGCGCTCTCTACTTACGTTCCTCAGTCCTGGACTCCATCTAGCCCATAGGATTAAAGCTCTCATGTAAACATGACTAACTGTGATCAATTTTGTCATCCTTTCTGACGTGAAATAAAAATCTCTGACAGGGATTGGTAGGTTGAGACAATAAACAGAAGAGACATCTACCGCCAATAAAGAGCCTCCATTTCATTGTACTGGCATCTCCTGTACTCTGCTAGCTGCAACATAGAGAATGGGAGGCTACAAGAGGGCAGAGAAACGAAAAGGAGGGCAAAGATAGCTCTACAGCACAGCAGAGAAGCAAAATCAAGTACTAGATTGTGAATCTTGCTTAAGAGAGCAGAAGAAGCTAAGATACTTCATTTTTTAATTCTGTCACCAAGTAGGAGACCACGTTGAGCAAAAGCTAGATCTGGACAAGAGATTAATTTTTTGGAGGTGCAGGTTGTCCACCATCAAACATGAAAATGCTTTCTTATCATATTACATTTTGTCTAGGGTAGCATAACAGCTTCCTCTCACCTTCCATATTAGCTGCTCTCAGACAGCTCCATTTTCCATTTGTGCATATAAGTATCCCTTCCTATGCGTACCACTTTACATTTGTGCTTATTAAATTTAGGTTTATAGATTTCATCTCACTTCCTGAATTCATCAGACTCAGACGCTTGGTTAAGCCTATCCTCCAGCGTATGGGTGACTGACCCCAGTTTTGTGCCCATGAATCTGATTTGCATACTTTCCACTCCACCCTCTAATCTGTTAATGAAAATATTGAATGGTATTGGATACAGATCAGACCCACACAGGACCCCTACCAAATGTCATCCAACTTGACATTAAACCACTCATAATTATCTGTGCCCTCGGGGTACTTTAATAAAAGCACAGTTTGGTACCCATTTTACAGTAATTACATCTAGTCAACATGTTTCTAGATTCCAGACAATATCATCACATAAGATTGTATCAAATGTAGAGAGAGGCCAAGGGGACAAGTTGTGAATCTAAATTAAGGTTAGGCATATTGAGGCTGAATCAGGTTTAGAGTTTATGTTCGATGGCACCAAAGTCTTATAAGCAGCTCTTGAGAGATTTCAGTCCAGAATGATGAGAATCTGCTAGACTTCTGTTGTCTTGAGCTGTAATCTCCTGACATGGCTGTTTTTACACAGTTCTGAATAAAATGAAGTTGGAAAGTATGTCTGTTTTGGTTTTGATCTAACTGCTATTTGGAACTAAACTGAGGGAATTGAAGATTGAGTCCAGGGCATCTAAGAAATTCAAAGAGGTTAGGATTCAAGGTTCTGATTTTGGCTCAAATCTAATCAAATGCTTCACTGAAGCCAAGATACACCAAGACTGAAACTATGGTCTTCACATTAATGTGTAACTTCCATTGAAGGCAATGGGAGTTTGCCTACATTAAGGCTGCAAAAATCAAGCCTACTATGTCCACTGATGTTTCATTATCCACTATGCCTATTATCCAATCAGAGAACAAACTGAAAGCTGGCTGACACAAATTAATTTCTGAGGTACCATTATTTATTGTTTTATTTCCCTCTAGATGGTTTCAAATTGGCTGCATTATTAACTGAACCAGAAATTCAGCAATATTAAAGTGTGATAAAGTGGGTATGTAACTCCACCCTTCTGATACTACTGTATGCTTTGTTTATCCTTTCGCAATGCACTAGGACCTCGCCTGTCCTCCAGGAGTTCACAACTAGAACTGCTGATAGCAGTGCTGGAAAAGATGCAGGGGATCAGGAGGGAGAAATTTCTCTGTCTCTGGTGAGGTTAATCTCCCTCTCTGGACAGCGATGAGCTTTGGAAGACACAGTCAGCCTGGGAGACTGGTTTAGATGCTACATACAAACACGCCAGCTCATTACATATCATTGCCTTAATCATCCTCTTATTATTATTATTATTATCCTTTTCAGAGAGGAATGAAGCAAAGAAGCACTTCATACTTCTTCTGGTCACCTCTAATCTCCTCTTGCTCATGTTAAGAAGCCGATCGACTGAATGGTACTATTTATATAACACTTTCCACTTTCCAAGCACTGTACAGACATTAACTAACACCCTAAGCCTCTGTCTACGCCAAAGGTTGATGAAAATCGCTTTCCACTGCAAGTCTACCAACAGTGGGAACACTGCTCCAGCTTAGGATGAGTCCAGATGACATGGCGGTAAAGCCGGGAGCCTCCCACACTAGCACTCACACTGTTGCTACAACTCTGGAGCTGCAATGGAGCTAGAGCAATGGTATGAGATTTTCACGAACACTTGAACACATACAAGACCTTTGGAAGGCCAGCTGGCTCCTCCTCTTTGCTTTCATTTGCTCAAGTGCATTTAGAAAGGCTAGAAACAAATTAAACACCTACCTAAGGTTACTTTTCAATGGTAAATACTTGCTGTAAGTACCACAGGGATGTGATTCAATCATCAACACGAGGGGAGAGGACACATACCATTATGAACAGTGAATTATCTGTAACTTGAAGTCCTTAAACCATGATTTGAGGACTTCAGTAACTCGCCCAGAGGTTAAGGATCTATTACTGGAGGGGGTGGGTGAGGTTCCGTGGCCTGTGACATGCAGGAGATCAGATCACAATGGTCCCTTCTGGCCTTAAAGGTCTGTGACTCTGTAAACAGGAGGGGAGGTGTCCACAGGACAAGTTCTGTCCACATTACGATCAAGCAACCTAAAATGTCTATCCCATCCCTATTGTCTAGGATCCCCATGTTCTTTTTATTGTGTCACTCAGCATGGCAGCTGATACACTAGGTCTTCTGATGTGTAATACCCGCAAACCTAGCAAGTAGCTCCCTTTGCTGCTGTTAGGAGGTCAGTTTAACTAGGTAGTTATATACCACCCTTAATGTAGTATCTGAACACCTCCCACTCTTTAATGCATTTACCCTCACAATGTCCCTGTGAGGCAGGGAAGTGTCATTCTCTCCCTCTGACAGATGGGGAACGGAGGCACAGAGATACAATTTTAAAGGTGCCTAAGTGACTTAAGAGCCATAGGCCAGATTTCCAAATAATAATGCAGACAGTCACCGACTGGGGTTTTCAAAAGCACCTTGGTGCATAACTCCCATTGAAAACAACAGACGTTAGATGAGGGGCCTTGGTGGGGAATATCCATTAGGTCAGCAGTTCTCAACCTTTTTCTTTCTGATGCCTGCCCAACATGCTCTAAAAACAGTTCATGTATTATTCCAAAATCTACTGTACTATACATGTTCCAGTTGAGTGGACAAGCTTGAGAAATTCTGGGCAAGGAGGTGGCAGACACACTGTAAAACTTTATACTCTAAACTGTTAAAAAATAAGAATCATACAGTTCTTTCACC
The DNA here is from genome assembly GCF_003597395.2 of Chelonoidis abingdonii. Taxonomy (NCBI): domain Eukaryota; kingdom Metazoa; phylum Chordata; order Testudines; family Testudinidae; genus Chelonoidis; species Chelonoidis abingdonii. The sequence goes on along the minus strand of NC_133769.1, from coordinate 160,897,568 downwards.
TCTCTTTTGCCAGTCACACAAGCAAAAAAAAGTGAATTTGTGCCCCCCACTGGATGGGGCTGTCTCTGTACTCCTTCATTGCCTCTCATTAAAAGTGTTTTGCAATCCTAAATTTCTCTTTCTCCCACCACAAATGACCCATGTATCGATGTGATCCACAAACTCCATGAGGTAACATGTGTTCAATGATTACCCAGTGAAAGGTTTATTCTGTGTCTGGGTCCCACTACCTGTGCATAACAAGAGCTTTCCAGCACCTCACCCTGACGCTACACCTGGGAAGTTCAGCCTCTAAAGTCAGTCCTCAATACCACAACGGATGTTATCATTTTCACGTGTTCCTCCACTTCAAGCTCTAGAGGTGTTCTTTGGGCTTACTCTATCATGTGGATCCAAATGCCACCATTTCCCATATGGGTGAGGAAGAGTTAAGTTCTAAACTGCAAAAAGCCCAGTCACAAGGTTCTGAGCAGAAATCTTTCCAAACTCAGAGGCAGTTGGAGAAGATATAATTGGGGTTTTTTGCTGGCTGCTCCTTCGTGCATGGAGAAAAGGCAGCATTGGCTTTTCAATAATTTCTTTGTTGTTTTCACATGAAAAGAATACACTAGACTGAGTGGGTCAATTTAAAAATTAGTCTTCTACAGAGAGAAAGTTCTTAAGCAGAACTGTTCTGGCATTGAGTGCCAAGAGTAATTTTCTCGTTATTGATCTCTTCCAGATGGAATTTCTTTGTGTTTATTTCCCATTTCCATTCCCGCCTCATCACCTCTTTGCAAAGACCTTCCTCAGGAATAGCTTTCCATTCCCTGCTCCTCTGCTGCAGTCACTCTGACCTTGCTTCTATAGCTGTACAAGCTATGCCCTCTCACCCTTGGATAGAGGCTAGGAGATAGACTATAGATCAATCACAGGGCTCGTAAAACCAATAGGTGTGCTAAGCACCCTTCTTTCAGGCTAAATGAAATGTGCAAGTGAGCCCCTTTATGGTGTAAGAGAACTGGACACAATAGAAGCCAGCACCCAAGGCAACCAGCTGCACAGCAAAGCCTCAGCAGACTAAGCTGTGTGGTCTGAGAGATTTTGCTGGGATTGATAATAACTGCAGAGGCTAGGGCAGGGGTCCCCAAGGCAGTGCCCGCAGGTGCCATGGCGCCCGCTGGGGTGTCTAAGTATGCCCGCGTACTGGCTGGTGGACGAGCATCAGCTGAAATGCTGCTGAATTTCAGCGGCAATGCCTCTGGATGACACTGCTTGTCGGCGGCAAGCAGCGTCATCCAGAGGTGTCGCTGCCAAAATTCGGCGGCATTTCAGCAGATGCTCGTCCGCCGCCACGGTTCTCTGTTTGCCCACCAGACGAAAAAGGTTGGGGACCACTGGGCTAGGGGATTGATGGGTGGTAGCTGTGTGCACGTGAGAGCAGTAAGCCAAAGAGAAAGCCAGCAAAAAGCAAGAGAAACAGTTGTGAGAGTGCCTCTGAGAGGGACAGAGCTCCTTGGGCCATAGAACTCAATAGAAAGGCAGAATGGAAAATGGTGAACCAGCAAATTACCTGCTGTTGTTTGTTTCTACTGTGTTTAGATAAAGAAGACTTTGTTCATTATAAACAAGCCAGGATTGCATCAAACAATACCTGACTCATTTCATCAATTTCTCCTCTGAATGAAAACAACCCATCAAGGCCCCAGATATTGGCTAAGAACTCAGGCCAAAAGAGGCAACAGTACTTGTGACTTCCCAACTTGTGTAATGTGACCGTCCCAAACTGGTGTTAATAAAACCTTTATATCCCACCCTCATGTATTTCAAATATGTATGCAGTCAATATTATCGAGTCAGCTCTAATTGTCTCCTTTCCTAACAACTATTCTAAAAAAATAATAATTACAGAGAGAGAGAAAGAGACTGCAGCCATGCTACTCTGAAGCTCTGTTCTTCTCAGATTCCATTGGAGTCAGTGTTAGGACAGGAGACTTCCAAAGCAAGCCCAAGTGCTGCAGGAAACTGTGAAACTGTGACTCAGTAAGTGGTCCCTTTCCCCCTGACTCAGCACCGACCCAATGCCCTAGCATGGTGGCAGGGGGTAACATACTGCTGCAGATGATGTCTTTTAGATTAGATGTAAAACCAAAGACCTAACCCCTTCTGGTCATTGAAGATGTTCTTTTAGAAAGAGTTCAGGGCTGTATTTCCTGCTGTATCCAGCCCCTGCTGGGTCCAACAGAGGTGGAGGATCTGCAAAGGAGCTGCTTGTGGCTAACTGGATATGCCTTGGGGCCTATTTGGCTCCCGGCAAAATTTAAAAAATCCTCAGGGCTGCTCTAAACTATTTTTCAAAGGCAAAGACTTCAAGGAGACTATACACAGCCAGGTATTGCTAAAGCAAAACACACTCTAGCCGTCCCACTCTCCATGCCTGCTTTTGCTACGAGAATATAGCTGACTGTTTAACCCAAATACATGGACCCTTTGTACTGCTCCATAGCGGGGCTCGGGACTGAGGCCAGACTACTATCCTTGGTGTCCTGCCTAAACTCCAAATCCCTAAATACCCCCAGCCATTTCAACTGGAGCAATTAGTCTTCACATCCCATCCTAAACATTTGTGGCAGAAAATAGCTGCCACAAAAGCATCTTGTATGTCTGTTGTGTGTTAAATAATCCTTGTACATACAGTCATGAAACTCACTTGAGTAAGTGTGACACAGAGACCCATTGGCGGCTCTCTCCTCTATGTCAGCAACTCTTTTCAGATCTGACATGCTCACTACACCTAACACACTGCTGTCATAATGTGTATTAAAAGCTGCCATGTAAGGTAAATAAAGCATCAGGAGAGCAAGTGGGGAAAGATGTTCATTTAGTCTCCACTGGGGATAGAGACTGCACCTGCAGGATGCCCTACCATCTTTTGCAACAGGGTCAAGGAACTTTGGGAAGATAGAAGGAGAGAGAGAGAGAGCATGTGTGCCATTTTGGCATCCTTCCCCAGAAGAGACAAAGGAACTGAGTACTTAAAGATCTATAAATTTATACCTGCCTCTGGAAATTTCCACTACATGCATCTGACGAAGTGGGTATTCACCCACGAAAGCTTATGCTCCAATACATCCAGGGATGAAAGTAACTTACAGGACTTACCGGTACTGCCAGAGTCCTGAGGGGGCATGGTCTCATCCGGAGCAGCAGGGAGCTCTGAGCCTTTTAAATCCTGGCCCAAGCCCGGCCACTGAGCCGCAGGTGAGATTTAAAGGGCTCTGGGCTCCCTACTGCTGCAGGTAGCCCAGAGCCCTTTAAATTCCTGCTGCGGAAGTCGGTTCGGTCCGGCGCGACGTACTGGCTCTTGCTGGTACGCCGTACTGTACCAGACCAGCTTACTTTCACCTCTGAATACATCTGTTAGTCTATGAGATGCCACAGGACTCTTTGTCACTTTTTACAGATCCAGACTAACATGGCTACCCCTCCGTTATATGAACAAAAGAGTCTAGTTTGTTAAATCATGTTTTAGTCCTAGAAGCATACTTTTACCCCTTTCTATCTTTGTTTCTTATATCTCGTATCACTTAAACTATGACTTTTTGTTTAATAAACTTGTTTTACTTTTACTATAAACCATCACAGTGCTGCAACTGAAATAAGAGTGTTTATCAAACCCCTGTTAAAGTAGCAAGTTGCTATATACTGACTTTTTAAAATGAGCAGTGAGCTTCTGAATGTTCCCACCAAGGGGTGGACACTACAGGGCAGATAGCTTATTGGAAATTCAGGAGTGGGAGGGGAAATGTTGGGGTTACTTTGCAAGGAGTAACCATGGCTGGTGGAAGTCAGAGTAAGGCTATTGTTCTGTGAACATGCTACTGGTGTCAGGGCTCTGAACAAGGTTGTATGGCACAGAGATGCTAAGGATTATAGGGCAGGTGGTGACACAGCCTCTTATTGGCGTGGATTGAATCCCAAAGCATCACAACAAGCAACTTCCTGTAAACAAGCAAAGTGAAACTACTGTGATCTTTGCCAAGTCTTGCAAGGCTGTGGCCCACAGAGATCATTTCACATCACAGGGAGACCCAGGAAGGATATTCATCTGCTGGGAGAAATGCCAGATTAAGGATTAATCCCAGATCCCAAAGCAGACTGGTGTATTCTGTAATCACTACACTCCCTAAAAATTTACACTGCTCTCTTAGCATTGGAAGCTCCACATTCCCAAGGTGACAGAAATCTGCTTTGTGATCATTATTTCAGGCCAAGGATGAGACGGTGGTACCCTTGGCCAGCCGCCTTCAGGCACTCTCTGCGTCCATCATTAGAGGCAACATTCTCCTGGACAAAAAGCTGCAAAGCACCACAGCAGTGCTTAAATAGGGGATTTTTTTGTTTTGTTTTTTTAGCTGTTTGCTTATTGAACTCTCAGTATTACCAGGGTTTGCATTTTCAGTTAGAGAAAGAGAGACATTCCACAGAACACCTTCCCATGCAGCTGAGATCTGCTTAGGGCTTCATTTGTCTGCTGCAGAGTTTTCCAGAATACTGTCTAGTTTCTCAGTTTTCAGCAGTCTTTGTTATCACATCACATGCTCAAAGAGATAGGAAGACTCATAATGATACGTATTCATTTGTGCTTCTCCATTGCCTCTCATCTGTGGATCTCAAAGCTTTTTACAACCCCCACATCTCCCTGTTGAGTTATGTCAGGATGAAGATGCCCGTATGACAAATGGTTAAAATAAGGTACAGACAAGTGACGGCCTGACATGAGTGTCTGACTTGCTCACATGACCTCATTACAACAAACCCATATGGCTGAGTTGAGTCCATGCAACAGTGTTGTTGTTTTTTTCCAAACACAACCACGTGCTCCATCATGTTCGCACATACCATGCTGCCTGAGTGGGTTTCTACTAGAACATTAAGGAAAAATCTGAATAACTCTCCCATGTTACCACTGCTGGGGAATGAATGCCAGAAGGACAAGCATGCAGATTTGCACCAGAAACATGAGCAACGTAGCTTAGCTTAGCACTAGACCCTGTGGTAAACGCCACATTTCCACGTGTTGGATGTTCAAAACCACATTGACACTGAACTAGAGACAGCACTGAAACATCCATCTCAGGCATGGTCTATTGCAGTAGCAAGGATTGTGCAATTGGCAGTTCCTCAGGATGATCACCTCACTGTCAGCTACAGCTGATATGCTAAGGAGGAAACAGATTGAAACTAGAGATGGACGTAAACCACATAATTCAAATCCACATCCTAATCCATTCTTCACCACAGAAGGGACTGGCTTTGGGCCTATTTTTACTTGTAACAACAAACATGTTTGCTAACTAGTGTGGGAAGAGAAATTATTAAAAATGTTCGAAACCCAGGCATGACAGACAAGGCAGATATAAAGTGTCAAGAAATCATATTTGCTATAGATTGAAATTATTGAGAAATGGGGAATTATGGAAAACTATAATCACTTTGCAATTAAGATTAGGACTAAAAAGGATTTGCCTTCTTTGTAACACGCAAGCTGGGCAACAGCTAACAACCCCCTATGAAGTTGGAGCTATTAACATGCAAATGATCATTATTCTGACCCAGTATATGCAGAAAAGAGTTGACATCTATGGAGATTTCAAAGGAGCTTTTCAAATAAGGATGTTAGGGTATAGGACAGGGAAAAAAAACAATCTGTTTACTCAAGAAAACAGAGTTCCGTTCAAAATGGAATAAAACTGGAAGACAATTATTGTTGCCGGAGACTGAGACCGAGAGACACAGGTGTGGGATTTGAGCAAGCCTCCTTGTCAACATGTTAATGCAAAAGAGAACTTCAAGGCTGGAATGTTAATGCAAGAAGCTCACACCTTTACTTCAAGGATTTACAGGAACATAAACCAGGGAGGGAACGGGGTGTCACTGACTCTCAGAGGTGAAACCTGGAGACCTTGAGAGGTAAGAGGAGAGGCAAACAGAACCTGATGGAATGACGTGAACCTGAGCTCTGGGATGTTAGTGAATATTAGTTTATGCTTGTATTTGCAGGACTGCACATCCTTGGCTGAAGGTGTTACTCAGGGTTCGATCAAACGTGATTGTATACCACTGACTGTGGATTTAAGATGATTTTCTCTCAATTTTCTAAGAAACTTTGCTCTCTTTAATATCAATTTGATCTTGGATGTCTCTGGCAAATTCACTGCAGTTTGTTCTCAAGGACAAGGAAAATGAACTGTTCAAATGTGGTGAGAGAGGTAAAAGTGGGCAGCAAAAGTATCCTGACCTGGGGTGTTCAAAGAAAGGTATAAGGCAAAAGAATGCTGATATGTGGTGAGGAAAGCATGGACATCACAGGGAGAGCTGGGAAAAGGGCTGAAGGTTACAACTGGAAACTCAAAGTTTTATTTGGTTTACTGTTAACACTGAAGTCAGAGACCAGGACCCCACTAACGTGAATAGTTTTCCACATATGATGGAAGCTTCCCTTTGAGGTAAAGGATATTTACAGTTTCATTTCACTGCAGCTCTCCTGTACATTCACTGAGCCTGAGTACTAGGTAGGCAGGATTTCAAGGGGCAGTGAGGTGGACCATATTCTGGAGGTTGAGGTTTAGGTTTCGAGAAATAACTTTTGTGGTTCATGTTCATGCAACATTGTAATATTGTAAGATTATGTTGCAGAACATGCCAGTGAGACATTAAGAGACATTGTAATGCATGAGTTTTACCTGCATGACAAAAAAAGGGGCGAGAATGAGCTAGTGCAAGCGTGTAGCTAGGGTTAGGTCATTTTTTTCTTTATTAGGCCTCACTCATTTGAAGGTACAGTCTTATATGAACCAAGCAAAAGGGATATTCGAAAGAGGAAATTACTTTGGGAGTGTAGAACTACCAGTGCAGATTTGAGATGTGCATTTAGAATCTTTCAAATCTGCAAGGGCCTTTGGCTAAAAACCTGCTCATTCAGCAAGTGGTTCTGTAAGAGAAGTCAGATTGCTGATGAAAGCAAAATAGATACACAACTTAGGTCAGTGGATCTAAAAATCAGACCTATCAGAACCAGTGCATTTGGGTTTTGTAAGTGCATGTATATTGCACCATGTCCCTTCCACTGTGCACTCTACTTTCTCACCATCCATTCCAATGTGACCACTACCACACAAGTACTGAACTGCACAAACAGTCTGTTGTAGCTATGAGCACTTCAAAGACTAGGATACCTGGTGCCTTATATTTTTCAGACCTGAAATAATCATAAATGCAGTTATTGGAAGAAGAACCTGAATAGGGTTTTTGGGCCCAGCTGGTAGTAATGTAGTATCCAGAGATTTTAAGACTTGCAAAACCATGTCCTAGGCACACACATTCCTCTTGCTTTCCTATGATTGCTGTACATATCATACAGCAGAGGTGGGAAAACTACGGCCCGTGGGCTGCATCCGGCCCGTTGGACCTTTTAATCCAGCCCTTGAGCTCCCGCTGGGGAGCTGGGTTAGGAGCTTTTCCCGCTCTAGTGCTCCAGCCGGGGAGCGGGGTCAGGAGCTTGCCTTGCTCTGCTCTGCGTATGCAGCAGATCCATGCAGCTCCTGGAAGCAGGAGCAGCCAGGGGACTCTGCATGCTATCCCCACCCCAGCGCTGGCTCTGCAGCTTCCATTGGCCGGGAACTGTGGCCAATGGGAACCGTGGGGTTGGTGCCTGTGGATGGGGCAGCGTGCTCAGTAGCATAGCCCCGCCTCCGGATGGGGAACGGGCCACTGTTTCCAGGATCGGCTTCAGGTACGCGCTGCTCGGATCCTGTACCCCTGAGCGCTACCCCTGCACCCCAACCCACTGCCCAAGCCCTGCTACCCCCTCCAAACCCTTTGATCCCAGCCCAGAGCACCATCCTGCACCCCAAACCCCTCATCCCCAGTTCCACCCCAGAGTCTGCACCCCCAGCCGGAGCCCTCATCCTCCATGCACCCCAATCCCCTGCTCCAGCTGGCCCTCCATACAATTTCCAGACTGAGATGTGGCCCTCAGGCCAAAAAGTTTGCCCACCCATGTCATACAGTCACTAACAATGATCAGAAGAGAGGAGCTTCCATAGGGGATCAGACTGGTGGTTCATCTGCCATTATCTGACCTCTGACAGTACTTCTGTGGAAAGTATAAGAAACAAGCTGTGGATAATTATGGAATAACCTGCCCCCAGGGGATGAGAAGGATAGTGCTCAACTAACAAAGTAGCTGTCTGACATTTCTTTTTATCCTCAACAGTTAATGTGTTGACCTATACTTCATTTGCTATACTCTATCCACCTGTCACACTAACAAGGAATTTTGTATAGGCAGTGCAATGGTGCTCATCGCCATATGATCTGAGCAACCCACACACAGAAGAATTTATCCTCACAACAGCCTGTAAGGTAGGGCACTGCTATTATCCCCAGTTTACAGATGGGAGACTCAGACATAGATAGGCTAACTGCCTTGCCCAAGGTCACATAGGAAGGCTGTGGTCAAGCTGAGACTACAATCCAGATCTACATATCTAGTGTCTTAACCACAAGACAGTCTTTCCACTTTAAGCAGACCCCTCCCTTGCTCACTATACACCATCCAACCGTTGCGAGGATAAGACAGGGTGTTTATGGAGACCAAACTAGAGCTGGCTGAATAATGAAAAAAATGTATGAAAAACATTGAAATTTTGAATTTTTCAGTGTTGCCGTTTTCTGAATGGAGCTCTTCTTTTCATATGTTAATTATTTTTTCCCAAAAAATATTGAATATTTAAATTTTCAACTTTTTTTGGCCCCTTCCTCCACATTTTCTCCTTTCCCTGCTCTTTTTTGTCATAAAGTGCAATAAAATGAATTATTTCCAGAGTTCCCCACACACACACTCATTGCTTTTTCTTATTTTACTTTTTCCACTCTGAGTTTTCAAGACTTTTTTTAATGTTGAAAAAGTTCCAAAATGGCAATAGCGGGCGGGTGGGTGAGGGGAGGAGGGTCACTGATAGCTGTGCCACATCACAAGTTGAGGATGTTTATTAATGACCAAAAATGGCCCTTTGTAATGGAAAAACATAGGCAAGCTGAACTCTAAGCACAGCTACACATGTTGCTTTTAATTGTGATGGACAAATATGTCTGCTATTTCGAGCCTGAATTTGCCACTACTCCTACAATTACTGTTAGGCAAAAGCTTTTTCAGCCAATGTTGTTCCAAATGCTGTGAAAACCCACACACTGCCATTTATTGGGCACATATCCTTTGGATTTCCATCAACACAAGATCACAGCTTACTAGCTCTAAAAGCTAACAGCATTGTCAAGGCACAAGCCACTAACATAAGTTCACTGCCAGTTTCTTCAAATCTATAGGAGTCTGCCAGCATCCACCTCTGTCCTATCTCCTGTTGAATTTGTCTTCATTAAGCTCATCAGAACATGGCTGCTAGGTTCTCCTTCACTAGCTTATGGTGATGTATATATCCAAAATTGTGATGCGGCTCAGACAAAATAGAATGAAGTCCTATATGGACAAACAACAAAGGCTCAGCTTTCTTCAGCCTGGAGAAAGATAGCGTAAGCCCCACTTGGAGTTTGCCAGCTCCTGGAACTCTGCATTGAACCTCTTGGGGGTCCTATCCTATGGTATACAACAACAATGGCTACCAGAGCTTTCTGACCCCATTTTCCAGCATTTTTGATGTAAGGGGTGTGGACAGAATGAACTAGAAATTCCTGCTGAGGCCAATAGGGAGGCATCTGCATGGGGTGATATGGGCAGGCAGTTTGCTGGGTCATAAGAATGGCTATGCTGAGTCAGACCAATGGTTCATCCAGCCCAGTGTCCTTTCTTCTCACAGTGGCCAGTGCCAGTTGCTTCAGAGGGAACGAACAGAACAGGGCAATTATTGAGTGATCCATCCCCTGTCAACTAAGCCTATCATGAGAGAGGGAGGTTGACACCCTAAGCAGCCTACTCCAACTCCAACACCCCCAAATCAGTAGAGATAGGGGAGACCATCTCAACCTCTGGGCCAAAATCCTCTAATCTGTTTCAGTGGTGAGGAAGGTGGGCATAAAGCTAGAAGATGGCCTAAGCCTAAGAATGGAGATGATGTGATTTGGAAGTTCCTACAAAGATACTTAAATCAGGGACTCAATGAAGAAGCATACTGGGTCCTGGCTGAAGGATAGCTCCATTAAAGTTAAGCTGTCTGAAGTAATGATTATTCCTCAGAAAAACTACCTAAAGCCTTGTAGAACCTGCCTTGGAAATTACACTGAAGTTAAGACACACATGTAAAGTCACCTTAGACAGTGGATCCCAAGTGACCATCATCTTCAGAGCTCTGCATGACAAGTATCTGACAGACTTACTGCGAACTAAGGACCTCTTGATGTTCAATAAGAATTATGGGGATCACCTGGGTCTGATATCTGCATACAAGTTTGCAAAGAGGTCTCATGTAAGGTCTCTGTTGAAAGCCTGTGTCACACTTGTCCTCATAATCATTGTGAAATGTATGTATGGATAATATGTAAGGAATGTGTACACACACACACCCACACTTATAATTATGTTCTTAAGGCTGTTACTTGGGGCTGGTCACCAAAAGCTGAGAAACAGGTTTCTTTGTAGCAACAGATGTTTATCTATCTGTCTGGCTACCTGTAAATTGAGCAGTGTATACTTCACAATGAACACCTACTGACAGTTTGTGCAAAATGCTAATGTAGTGATTGCAAAGTCTCCAGGGGAGAATCTAGACAGGAAAACACAAGCAGTGGGGGTTATCCTGTTTGCAAGTAAAGACAATGGATTTTTGGACAATAATAGTTGAGACAGAGAGACACACACACTGGATCTTTTCTACTGAGGTGACAAGAAGGCAGCATGACTTGTCTCATGAATGAAATATCACAGCAACGCCTGGCTGTAATATGCTGGAAGGATTATTGATGAGTTTTTGCTCTATCTCATATGGTAATAACTAGGTAAGTAAGTTTAGGGTCTATAATGCATCTTATGTTTTTATTTTATATGTAACCATTGATTCCATTAATTGTTTGCTTCTTTTCAAAACTGTTCTTTGTTAAATAAACTTTTACATATTTTCACTACAAACAGATCTAAGCGCTGTGACTTAAGCAGAACTATGTTGTAAAGCTTAACTGGTATGCTGGGGTATACTGTTCCCTTGGGACCAGGGAATTCTATCAGTGCTCGGTGGATTAGGGGCTGGGCACTCCAAGGAGATGCTCAGAAGACTTGGGGATGTCCCTATTGTTAATCTCTATAGACACAGTGAGGCCTGGAAGGCAGTTCTTGTGTTGCCAGTGACCTGACCCACGGCAGGCACAGACAAGACTTTCTCAAAGTAGGGGCAGGTAGTAGTGAGATGCCTCGCAATCCTGGGTACTCCTGGGAAATGTCCCATTTGCTGCAATGATTAAGCTATATGGGGACTAAGTGACTATGAGAGCCTTTACTCTAGGTACAGCACTGTTCAAATGGAGTTTTCCGCTGAGTGACTGGAGTCAGGCATAGAATGGACAAATTAACTTTGGTCTGCCCAGATCCACAGAGGCACAACCAGGTGCCTGTTTTTATTGGTACTAATGCCAATATGTTTGGACAACTTGCCAGGCACTGCTTTGAGAAGGGAGGAGAAGACCCTCCTTGTGTGTTGCACATAGACTCCATGGAGAGGGATGCCTACTAGAAACATAATAGCGTGGTTCACCAACCCGTAGGTGGACCCACAGGGAAGATATTGAAGTTTTGGAGGCAGGTTGTAGTGATACCTGCTGGTGCAGAATGTGTTGTAGAAGGCACTGCAAGTTATGGAGTGGAAGTGAACAACCAGGTCACTCTGACTTAGTCTCCTGAGGAAGGTTTACCAAAAGGACTGCAAGTGGAGACTGGTATCCCTTCTAGAATCCTCAGCAGGAGTACGTTGAATCATAGTCAAAATAAAGAACAAGTACACCCGTAAGATTCCCACACCTCTGAATGTGACTCTAGCCCACAAGCACATATCAGACACTGTGGCTGCAGCCTTTAGAGACCTACAACCTAGACACCTCGAATGTCTGCCTTTACAGTCACCTGCACCAGAGAAATTGAAACAGCATCTGCATTGGTAGATGGCTGAGAAACCTGACATGTTTTCTCTCCATGAGTGGGATGTAGGCAGTGTTAAGGAAGACCAACACTACATGTGCTTGAGCAACAATAGACCCTTTTGGGCCAAAAAGTTTACCCACTCCTGCCCTAGAGGAACGTAAGACATGTCTGCTGATGGTCCTGGATCATATGTGGGCATATGGCTTAAAACCATCACTGGACAAGTGTGTTTTCTGCCAAACATCAACCAAGTACATGGGTCACATTGTGTTGGAACATCAGATCTCACCAGACCCCAATAAGTGCTTTGACTACCTGGCCTCAGCCATACAGCTTACGGAGCCTACAGTGGGCTCGCTCTGCAAACCCCACCCCACTTGGGCTTCACCATTCAGAACCCCATTATAGCCTTGTGCATAGTGTAGCACCCATTATTTGGGTAACCTTTCTGTGACTTATCTTTTTCTCCCCACATTTCTGCCATGAATTTACTACAGATATCAGTGCCTAAATTCTAACAGATGTATTGGAGCATAAGCTTTCGCGGGTGAATACCCACTTCGTCAGACACATGTAATTACATGCATCTGACGAAGTGGGTATTCACCCGCGAAAGCTTATGCTCCAATACATCTGTTAGTCTTTAAGGTGCCACAGGGCTCGTTGTTTTTTTACGATCCAGACTAACACAGCTATCCCTCTGATACTCAGTGCCTAAATTGTAGCCTTACTTAAAATTAACAAGTTATTTGGACTAGAAACATTTCTTTAAGGAGTGGGAGGAGAGAGCAAAAAGATGTGTCATCTAGAATCTGTGTAGTACTAGTATGTAGAAATGTAACTAATCCTAGTAAAGAGGAAGTGGAGAAGCCAGAGTATTATAACCAGGAGGTGAAGGGCAAAGAAGCAGCAGTAAGATGTTGATTGGCACCATCAAAGAAAGTCTGAATGTCAGTAGACCAGGAGTGGGCAAACTTTTTGCCCCAAGGGCCACATCAGGATTTCAAAACTATATGGAGGGCTGGGTAGGGAAGTCTGTGCCTCCCAAAACAATTGGACTACACAGAGATATGGAAAATACAAATCAGGGAAACCATTTTACACATCTGAGTCACACAGAGCAAGGAGAGGAGGAAATGGGCTAGATGACTTCATATAAAACTGTATTTTAGGTTGTAAGCACCTCAGAGAGTGGACCTGGTTTCTTTCACGTTCTGTAGGGTGTTGAGCACATGCTCAGAGCTCAACAAATAAATACCAGGCTGTTAAGCTAGACCAGGTGATGGTCAAGCATAAAAACATATGACATGTGAGTCCCAATGTCACTCCTTCTCAGAGCCTTCTGCTACCCACAAATCATCACCTCATCATAGAGAAGGTGGGAGAAGAGGGAAACTTAGAAACAGTGGCGAACATGGTTGAAGAAAGAATTACTGATCTTGTAGAGAAAAGCAAGGGCTGTGGAGAGAAACTCAGAAGAACACTGTGGGTTTGGGTGCGAGAAAGAGATGTTTTCAAAAGAGCTCAACACAGTGGATGCTGAACTCATCTGAAAATCTGGCCACTTATTTTGGAGTCTAAAATGGGAGCTGAGCTGGATCCAACTTGTGGGTGCAGAACATTTTTGAAAATCTAGCCCTCCATCTTTTGGAGTCTGATACAAAGTTCATGGAAGTCAAAAGGAGTGCTTCCACCAGTTGCAGTGGGCTTTGGGTTAGGCCCTAGTTGAAGGGGATTATGAGCCAGTTCGGTAAAGGTATTTAGGCACCTACTGGGTCAGAAATGAGGTACCTAGATGCTTTCGAAAATCCCACTATGTCGCTATTTGCATCTTTAGGCACTTAAATACCTCTGAGTCTACATATATGTCCAAATCCTACAAAAATGATTCAGTGTGAAGTGTCAAGCACTCACTGATCTATGATCAAGAAGATGCCTGATCTTGTAAAAAATTCACAGATGAGTTAGACACACACCCGAGACACAGAGTCTAGACTCAGATCTGAGCTTCTCCAAAGTACGGGGATGTTTGGATGGAGAGATTGGGTTCAGATCCATTCACAGAACAAATATCTACTGGCCATTTGACAGGAAAACTGCACTAACATGCAGAAAGCCTTATGTATTCAGATCCAGAACTTCGATTTTCTTTTGGTTGGTGGTAATTTTAATATCATCATCCATAATGTGGACAGTGGAGAAAAGGCTATAAAACAGCATTACAAACATTGTCTGACTCATTTCACGTCTCAGGCAGGCTTGACTGATGAGTAAACATCCATTCCCAAACTCACGCAGTTAAGAAAGGGTTATCAGATGTTTGAAGGAGTTGATAGCATCTTCATTCGAACACCACCAAATGTGAAATCACGATGCTCTTAGAGGAGTTCTCAGACTATTGCCAAATTATGTTGCCTAAATATTCAGAAACTGATTAAGCTTGGAAGGGAGTTGTGGGAGCTGAACAGTTGGCTTTTTAAAGAGAAAGGATGTTTCATGTTGCTTTGCTGGTTATTGTGAGTGAAGAAAGCCATTCATTGTATGTTCTGCTTAACCTTGGGACTAAATGGGAGGCACGAAGGAGTCTTTTCACAAACAAGAGGCTTTGTAGCTTAGTAAATGGAGGAATTGTGCATACAAAACCCCGCGGTTTAAAATAAGCAGGTTATTTTCCAGGTTACACAAGTGAGGGAGATGTGAACTACCAGGACCCGGAAACCTTGAAAGAAATACTGAAAGCACATAAACAATATTATAACCTGGCACTTCTGTGTTATAGCACTTTACATTCATAGAATTGAAAGGCTGGAAGGAACACTGAGAGGTCATCTACTCCATCCCCCTGTGCTGAAGCAGGACCAAGTAAACCTAGATCATCCCTGACAGGTATTTGTTACACCTGTTCTTACAAAACCTCTAGTGATGGGGATTCCACAGCCTCCCTTGGAAGCCTGTTCCAGAGCTTAACTATCCTCACAAAGTTTTTCCTAATATCTAACCTAAATCTCCTTTACTGCAAACAAAGCTGATTACTTCTTATCCTCTCCTTAGTGGCCATGGAGAACAATTGATCACCATCCTCTTTATATTAATCTTTCACATATTTGAAGACTCAGCCTTCTCTTCTCTAAACTAAACATGCCCAGTTCTTTCAATCTTCCCTCATAGGCTATGTTCTCTAAAAAATTTATCAGTCTTGTTCCTATCCTTTGGGCATTCTCCAATTTGTCCATTTCTTTTTTAAAGTGTGATTCCCAAAACTGGACACAGTACTTCAGCTGAGGCCTTACCAGTGCCGAGTAGAGTGCAACAATTATCTACTGTGTTTTACATACATCACTCCGAATAATACGTCCCAGAATGACATTAGTCTTGTTCACAAAAGCATCACACTGTTGCCTCATATTCAATTTGTGATCCATTATAACTCCCAGGGCCTTTTCTGTAATACCTCTGCATAACCAGTTATTTACCATTTTATATTTGTACATTTGAATTTTCCTTCTGAACAGAAGTACTTTGCACTTTTTTAAAATTGAATTTCATCTTATTGAATTCAGTCCAATTCTCTAATTTATCAAGGTGATTTTGAATTCTAATCCTATCCTCCAAAGTGCTTGCAATCCCTCCCAGTTTACTATCATCTGGAAATTTTGTAAACCTACTATCTACTCCATTATCCAAGTCATTAATAAAAATTTTGAATAGTACCAGACCTAGGACAGACCTATGCAGGAAATTATTGGAATGCACAACAGATATTGAATTAATTTTCACATCCCCTCTTTGAAGTGGGGTTTCCCATGCTATAGAGGGGGAAATTGAGGCAGAGTGCGGACTTGCCACAGCTATAGTGAGTCAGTGGCAGAGCAGGCTGCAAGTATGCAGAGGGAATTGACAACTCACTCATTTTCTGGGCCAAGCTTCAAGACAAGGGGAGATTAAGAGTGAATAGACGTATTGATTGAATAAAAAGCTGATGTTTAAAGGGTTAAAACTCTAGGAAAACTCTTCTTGAAGGAGGAAAACTGCCCAAAAGATACTGAAGTCTTTTTGACAAGGCTTAGTTTTCTGCTGCATTCAGAGGATGTCAGCTTATTACTAACCATTCCCATCCTCTGCCACAGAAAAAAGACATCATGTCTCGTAAATACCATATAGCAATAAAATTGACCAAGGAGAGGGAAAATTCTTGGATGTTATGGCCTCATTGAGGCTTTTGCACACCTTCTAGGACCCTTGCAGTTTAAAAGATTTTGCTTTGAAACCAGGAAGCTCATCTGGATCACGGTATTTATCTTGCTTTCTCGCTTTGTACACCGCACCCATAACCATACTGTCTGAGCATGAAGTATAAGTCTCCTGCTAACATTGTTTCAGGGGAGGTAGGGATCTCAGGATATATAGGATTGATCTCCTTCAATAGTGATTATAAAATACTTGTCACATTTCTTGTTGCAGACTACAGGATATCAGCTATTTACTTATTACTCTTTGCTTTCAGTGGTGTGCAGTTCAGGGACAGAATACAGCAAATAATCTCACATGCACATGGGAGAGCCTTGGGTTTAAAACAGAGTGGAGAGGACAGTTTCTTTCTATTAAGCACGGATCATCTCATATTATCACCTATTTTATGCATTACCGGCACACACAGTCTCGCTCTCAAAGATTTGTTAGCTGGCTGGGGTCTCTGGATGGTTAGCCTTGTGGTTAGTGGTTTGCTTTGAGTGGAATGGGGGATATATGGTCAGATACCTAGAATGACCCTCCCCCAAGTGCAAAGATACTCTTTGCACCTTTCCCTAGCTGATTTTTAAGGCAGCGTAGTGGGATTACTCGGAACAGTGGTAGCTTCACGAGGAGGAACATGCATAGCTGTGGTTCAGTTTAGGTCAGGCTCCAGGGAGGCAATGGCATTACTGATCATTCAGAGGAAAAGGCTTCCTGGAACCCAGCATGCAAACATGCCGAGGTTCTGTTCTAAAGCTGGCAGGGCAGGCAGTGCCCACCTCAAAGGCTGGCTGGAGACAGCAGAGAAGGCAGTGCCCAACCTATGAAGAAGAAAGGAAAGAGAGTGACAGAAGTCTAGGATTCAAATGCAGAGAGAACAGTAACACCCTGCCAGTTTGCCTCCCCTCTTTCACACACCACTAGCCCCCGTGTGCGAGAAGCTGAACACTGGCAATGCAGATGGGAAGCATACTCATCAGATCTTCTCTCTCTCCCAAGTACCTTCCCTGCTGCTGTTCATGTTCCCCAACCCCAGGGACCAAAGCGTCTATTAGGCTCATCAGCATTCTTCCATGGAACATCCCTGTGAGCGGTTCATTAGGCCTTGATGCCTGACAGCATGCACCCAGAGTACCAGGTGGCTACCTTCCTCTGCAATCCCGGCACTATTTGCAGGGGTGTCAGTCTCATTGGGAAGATGCTTTTAAACCTACAGTTTACCAGACACAAGAAGGGCTCCATAAACCCCCACCCCCATGCAGCACAGATGGAGTCAACAAAACCAGTACGTTTGATACACTCTCTGGAGGAGTCATTGCCATGGGGAAGAGTGTGACATTCCTGGTATATCTGCACAGAGCTTCAGCACAGTATCTTGCTCTTCTCTGGCCTTTTCCATCCAATGATCACAAAGAATTAATAAATTAATGAATTAAATCCCACAACCATCTCATGAGGCAGCTCAATATTATTGTCCCCATATTACAGATGGGGAAACTGAGGCTTGTCCCAGGTCACACAACAGATTTGCAGCAAAGTGAATGGAATCCAGGAGTCCTGGTGCTGGGCCCGTGCTCTAACTGCTAGACAACACTCCCTCTGACCATCCCAGTTTTGTCCTTCATGACTCTCTGAGTGTAGATAATCCACTTCAAAGCCCAACTCTATGTTTACTGTGCTCTCCCCAAGGAAGAGATTGGATTTTTGGAGCCAGGAAAGAAAGAGATGGAAAGTTTTAGGTGACAAAGGCTGCAAATATTATAGGAGTTATTTTGGGGAACGTGAATGGGAGGAATCCAGACCTCCAAGCTTGGGTGATATAATTTAAAAGCATGAGAGTCAGTATATGGGTCATTAAGCAACATCCTGCCAGTTTATATGTAGATCTTACCATTGTTTCTCCTCCCCACTGAACTTGTTACCATTCATCCCTACAGCTGCTGCTTCCAGATTTTGTGAGGTTTAGGCGTCTCACAAGTAAGGAAAATATTCCTAGGTCCCCAAGAAATAGGGAGGCCTCAGAGTGAATAACCAAGCTATATTATTCTTTGTGCTTCCTCCTTTCTACCATTTAAATGAGCTTTAACTAAATGGAGATGCCTCCCCCTTCCCTGCAGTCAGGAGCAAAACGTAACACAGCTGATGTAGCTGCCTTTTAAGTGGGGTGTCTCTATGCAGGGCATTAAAACCCTCAATGAGAAAATAATTATGGGGTAACATTTTTGTAGTCTGCCTTTTTCAATAGAGAGTTTATTTCTGGAACATCCTTTTAACAGAGAAGCGTGGGTGTCACAGCAGCATTTCAACTAAGCATCAGGAGGAAGGATGGCCTTGTGGTTGTGATATAGGAGTCGGGAGAGCTGCCTCTTATGCTGACTTGTACGCAGGGGCGGCTCTAGACATTTCGCCACCCCAGGCACAGCTTGCTGGTCCCGCAGCTCCGGTGGACCTCCCGCAGGTGTGCCTGCGGAGAGTCCTCTGGTCCCGCGGCTCCGGTGGACCTCCCGCAGGCGTGCCTGAGGAGGATCCGGTGATCCCACGACTTCGACGGAGCCATGGGACCAGCGGACCCTCTGCAGGCATGCCTGCGGGAGGTCCACCGAAGCCGCGGGACCAGCGGACCCTCCACAGGCATGCCGCCGAAGGCACATTGCCTGCTGCCTTCCCGGTGACCGGCAGAGCACCCTCCACGGCATGCTGCCCTAAGCAGCGCTTGGTGTGCTGGGACCTGGAGCCGCCCCTGCTTATATGTGACCCTGGGCAAGTTATTTCACCTCTCTGTGCCTCAGTTTCCCTCTCTGTTTAACTGGGGGTACTAACGGTTACTGCCTCACAAAGGGATATGTTTGTAAAAGGCTCTGAAGAGGAAGAGCTCCAAAGTGAGTCTCTCCCAGCAGGAGGAGCTGCAGAGAATGGTGCAAAGCACTGGCTGTGGGCGCTGGGCAGTTGTATTTCCAGCTTCTCCCAGAAGGTGGCAATGTAAGGAATCAGGCCTGCAATGTTGCCCATTGGGAGCTCAGAGCTACTCCTGTCTGTTTCTCTCACCGAAGCCATTAAGTGAATGGTGCAGGAGTGAGGCTGCCTGTGAGCTCTTGTCCCCGCCTGTGAGGCTCCATAAGGAATGGTTCAGGAGAAATGTTTCTCTTTAGTAATGTTTGTTGGCACTGTAATTTTTCATGTTCAAGGCCCTTCTCTCCTAGCAGCTAGATCTCAGAGAGAGTCATAGAGCTTAAGACCAGAAGGGAAGACCAGATCATCTAGTCTGACCTCCTGTATGTGACAGGTCACCAGTACCACCCTGCACCTGCACAGTAAACCCAACAATTAGACCAAAGTGTTACAGCCCACAGGAGACTAGACTACTATGTGCCATAGGCAGAGAATAGGAGGGACCATGCAGTTCCAGTGCTCGAGGCCCCTGCAAGGATAGGGAAATGATTAAATAAGATATACCAGACAATCCCAGCAAGGGACCTGCACCCACACACTGCAGAGGAAGGTGAAATCCCCCCCCCCCCGCCCCCAAGGTCTCTGCCAATCCGACCTGGGGGAAAATTCCTTCCCAATTCCACATATGGTGCTCAGTTAGATCTAGATCACTGGAGCAAGAACCAGCCAGCCAATCACCTGAGAGAGAGACTCCTCAGTGCCACTCCAGAGCCCTGGCCCTCCCCATCCAGCATCCCATCTCCAGCCATGGCCATCCTTGATGCTTCAGAGGAAGGAGATAAAAAAAATCCCAGAATATATTTGGGGTGTTAGGGAAGGGGAGATATCCCTTCCTAACCTCTCCAGGTGACCAGCTGAAACCCTGAAGCATAAGCTTAAAGGAACATAAAACAAACTGGAAGTGAGCCGCAAGGTGCTGAGCTGATTGATTAAAAGGATTCTCTGAATCCATAGGAAATCCAGAACAGAATTGTTGGATAATGCCCCTTTCAGGTGGATTTTAGTAGAAACTTCAGAATCTAAATGTTTTTGATTATTTTCCTGCAGAAGGGAAATTTGTAGTTCCTTCTGATTGCAGAAAGAGCCTTGAAAACATACACCACATGGATGAAATGATGCACAACAGTAGCGTGCCTATGATTGGAAAGGCAGTGCAATCAACATATAATTAACCTATGAAACTTGTTGCCAGAGGATATTATAGAGGAAAACAGATTAGTAAGATTCAGGAAAGGATTAAACTTTACAAGAATAGCAGCTGCAGCTATGCTCGTCAGGATAAAAAACATATGGGTTATTAGTCTTCCCACTTCAGGGTATAAAGTGATCGCCAGCTGGGGTCAGAAAGAAATGTCCCCCTATTACATAGCGTTGTAGAACTGCGCACACTAGGGGGTTGTTCCACCTCTCTCTAAAACATCTAACATTGGCAATGGTTGGGACAAAATACTGGACTGGATGGGCCATTAGTTTGATATGGTACAGCAATTCCTATTTTCCTAGACCATTCTGCAATCATTTCCTGGGAGAATTCCTCTCTCAAAACAGATACACACTCCAATGATTGAAATTCAAGTGTAAACATGTTATTGCCTGAGCAATTTGTGGGCAGAGAGAGGCAGGGAATAGTATTTAGAGCCCAAGGAGGAGCATTTGGTGGAAGAAAAGGGGTTTTTGCAAAAAAATTAATATTTTTTATTTTTATTATAGCTTTGCAATAGCCGTCTAGAAACTTCATGCTGTCAATTACAACTCCTCTGCATGGGTGGAGATAAAACCAGTAACCTCCTGCACAGGCCCTTAGTAGAGAAGCAGAAGTAAAACCTCTTAGCAGTATGGAACCTATGCCACTCAGAGTTGCACAGTTTTGATTCCATCCACTATAGTGCAGCACTGGACAATAGCCCATAGTACCTCCATATCTAGCTTACTGCTCGTGAATAAAATGGAGACTGGACCGCTCACAAGGACTGGTTTAGCCAAACAGGTGGACCAATGGCTACAGTGGCAGGACAGCACAGTAGGCCAAGCCAACCAACATCCACAATGGGCACCAGGGTGCAGTAGGCCAGGCTGACTAACTGAGATGAGGGACAGCCTGGCACAGTATAACAGAACAGGCCAACTAACACCTCCACCCAGCACAATGTAGTTAGAATGCCACCTGTCCAGGTTTTCCCAGGATCACCGCATTTTAGAGGTAGCTGTTCCAGGAAATCAGATTGGGGTACTCAGCACACACTGCCAGTGGGCCACTTATATGGGCTCGGGATCATTCCAGATGTCCCTCTTTTTGGACCTCAGAGGTGGTCATCCTAAATCCAGCACGGGGTGGGGGGAAGCAGGGAAGCAAACAGTGAAGCTGTCTAGTGAATTAATGCCTCAGGGAACAGCAGAGCAGAAGGGGTCAGGGCAATTAATTTCCAGAGGGGTAGCAAGGCAGCATCCCCAAGATGATTGTGTGATGTCAGCACCTCATAAGATGGGAAGAGTCCTAG
The DNA here is from genome assembly GCF_003597395.2 of Chelonoidis abingdonii. Lineage (NCBI taxonomy): Eukaryota > Metazoa > Chordata > Testudines > Testudinidae > Chelonoidis > Chelonoidis abingdonii. Next base: position 160,875,764 of record NC_133769.1, on the reverse strand, counting down.
GTAAAGAGAGGTCAGCAGCACAGAGTGCTTGCAGCACTGGGCTAACCCATCTCCCCTCCTCTCAGCCTTTCCAGAGGTAAGATTCATAGATTCTAGGACTGGAAGGGACCTCGAGAGGTCATCGAGTCCAGTCCCCTGCCCTCATGGCAGGACCAAATACTGTCTAGACCATCCTTGGTAGACATTTATCTAACTTACTCTTAAATATCTCCAGAGATGGAGATTCCACAACCTCCCTAAGCAATTTATTCCAGTGTTTAACTACCCTGACAGTTAGGAACTTTTTCCTAATGTCCAACCTAAACCTCCCTTAGATGCTTACCTTATTGTTGTGGCATGGCACCTTGGCTCTCAACTTCTCTCGGCTAACATCTAGCCCTGTTTCCCAAGCCATTCAGGGGCGCTGGCCTGTTGTGGAGACTGAAGATACAGGTGGGGACCCAGCCTGAACTTACTGATTTCTGACCTGGCCCACACGCACGATCGAGGGAAAAAAGCAGCAGGTGCTGCACTTAGGCAGAAAACATGAGCCTCACCCAGGCATTGATGTCATCCCTCAGTGAAAGGAACGAGCCAGGAAAACATTTGAACAACTTTGGCTGTCGGAACTGAGAGGTGACAGGATGGTACTCAAGGTGATACTGTTCTTTCATACAATTACCTTACTGTGGGAGCTGGCCATTCTCGGCCGCTGTTGGAAGACAGGAACGGACTAGACGGACTTTGGCTGACCTCGTAGTATTATTTATATAACCTCACACAGATTATTAAAATTCATCGGCTGGTGGATTAAAAGGGAAACTGCTATCCAACTAGACTAAACCATTTTGCAGCTCAATCATGGCATTGGCTCAAAGATCAATCCTGGCAGTGCTGAGTTGAGGTCGATATGCATTCCCCCATGTGGGAGTACAACCTAGGGACAGCACTCGAAAATTGGCAATTACCCATCAACGGCAAGCACACGGCTGGAAAAGCAAGTGTGAGATCAAGCTGGCTGGAGCTTGCAAGTGCTTCAAGCTGACAGCCCGTGAAATGGAAGCTCTGAAGTTATGCTGTGCTCCCAGCCATGAGGCTGCAGTGGAGAAGATGGCAACGTCATGGGCCAAGATCTGATAGATAACTGAATCCTTCTCTGAGATGCGTGGAGTAGGAGCAGGGACGAGGGATTACGTTAACGGCATGGTATGGCCCTGCCTGACTAGATGTGCTGTTCCCTATCAGAGCGCAGGATCAATGCTGCAGACCTCACCCGGCGCGGAATAGCTTGTAAGGTAGAGAGAAGTGGTCAGAGAGCACTGTCGCAGAAACAGAGAGTAACTGAAACAATGAAATAAAAAAAGCAGATGGTGAGAGGAGTCTAACACGTTTTGAAATAGAGTCTACGACACTCACCATAACTATTAAATTTTACTAAGGGATCAGCATGAAGCATGGGGAAAGGGACCCGTGAATATAGTGTACTGGACTTTGAAGCCTTAAAAGCCCTCACCAAAGGTCTAAGTAAACAGTCATGGGATAGAACAGAGAGGAAAAGGTCTCTCCTGATCTAAGGAGGAGAAAGGTAGAGTAAGGGAGAGTTAAGCACAATGGAGAGATGTAAACACGAACCCCCAGGATCTGTCTGGTCCGTGCTTCGTTAAGTAGCTGGGAAAAAGAGAGTGAAAACAAATGGCATGAGTGTGGGCTGCGAAGAGTTCAAAGACTCATAAAACTGGCAATAAAGGAGGTAAATTTACACTGATAGGTTCAAAGTACTGGCACATTGGAAAATGATTCAGCTAGACCTATATAAATGGTATTGATGTGCACTCAGAGAGATCCTTGGAACATCTCTAAAACTGTCAACTCTCTATACGTATTCACAGTCACATAATAAACTAGGAACTGATGAACAGCCTAGGAGAAATTAAAAGCAAAATAAAATGACACTACATATCCAGGGGAACACCGAAAACCTGAACGAACTATTGATACCAATAATGGTCACTCGCAATTCTAAAGATGAAGTGGTTGAGATAGACGGCACATACTAGCAGGAATAGAAATGGCTTCCATAACAAGGGAGGTGAAAAGATTATGCTGTTAGCTTGAGGAGAATAAGAGGGATTATTTTGAAGTGTCTATAAAATACATTGAACTGGTGTGGAATGAAATAAGGATAAGTGTATTATAAGCCATGCTACACACAATATACCAGTAAGCAATTAAAAATAAATGAGGAGAGACAGTTAACAAGCAAACAAAAAATAATTTCACCAACGCACAGCAAATCGAATGGAAATCATTCACGTGCTGATTTGTGAAAAGGCGAAACTAAATAACTGTGGTTCAACAAAGAACTGGATAAGTTATGAGAGGAGTCTATCCCATGGCCATACCAGAATGTCAATCAAGATTAATCCGTATACCAGACCCAATCATTTACTTGCACCAGAACTGGGAGGGAACACAGCAGGTGGCAATCTCTCCAAAATTGCCACTTGATTTGTACCCCCCTGAGCTGCATTTAGGCAGTGTCAGAGAGTTACATGGTCTATGATCTACTGGCTGACTCAGCAATGCCGTCTCATGTCATTTCCGACTCGTGACTAGGGAGGGGGAGGAAGCAAGAAAGTAGCCCAGGATGACAGCACCAGGAGGCAGCCTCTGCGCTGCTGGGCACGGGAAATGGCGCTGACTACAATCAGCTGCAAAGCTACAAACAAGCCAAGGCAAACGATACATCAACCAGAATGTTGTGCCTCTGACTCTAACGGCCATGGAAGTCGCAGGAAAGTTACTAGAGGGAAGTTGCTGGCAAGCAGAGACAAGCGGCCAAAGCGGCACGGCTAATACGTCCACAGATTAACCTGTATGAAGAACGGCCCAGGAACTACGCAGTTGTATGGAGATAGCCGGTTCCCGCGGGGCACGGAATGCTGCAGTGCTTGGCTGGGACCTGCCGGCACGTGACAGTGACGGTGATGGAGCGCTAACTCTAGGATGTCAAATGTAGGAAACATAAGGATACCGTTAATAGGAGCAGGCCCCACCAATCAATATGTATCACCGAAATCGATTCTTTCCTGGTAGGAATTTTAACCTCCCATAAATTTCACAGGTATATAAAGCCTAGTAAGAGATTGTGGGAGTAGGTCAATCACACAACTCTGACGATTTGGCAGCACTTCAGCCTTTATCACCGTGGCACACTAGAGAGCTGCTCCCAGAGTGGAGAGTGGAGTAGCAAGTGAGAATAAGGTTGCATATTGCACAAATTGTGTATCTCAGTGGATTAACCTGAGCCCAAGGACGGATTGCAGAGAGTGAAGTTTTAATTATCACAATGGGCAACTGCTTTATCCTCAAAATTACCAATTGGGAACTGAGGCATCGGGAAAATATTAGTAGAGGATTACCATGATCTGAGGCAAGCAGGGACATGAAACAAGGCTCCCAAGTGCCATGGCTTAGTTTATCCTAGTAATTGGGGTAAAACACATAGAAACTTCCCCTCATAAATGCCAACCTGACTACTCCGTTTGGAGATCATCGGACAGGACATCGCTGCACTGAGGTTACTTGTAACGGTAAGGAGGCAGGCCCCCCCAAAAAGCCAGAACCCCTCCTAAGGACTAGATGTCTCGCGAAGACAATTGTTGCACGGCAATAGATGTGTAGCCATGTCATATGTGGCGCGAATCAAAGCAGCACATATTTTCTCATCTATCTCTTCAGAAGGATAAGATAAAGTTTTATACATCACTCAATTATGCAAACATTTTAGATAACTGAAAACAGATACTCATGTCCTACCGTCTACAGTATTCACTCTTTTCCAAACAAAAAAAAACAATTCTTTCAGCCTTCGCTCATAGGTCATGTTCTCTAAGATCTTTAATACATTTTTTGTTGCTCTCTCTGGACCTCCGTCCACTTTCTCCCATCTTTCTTGAAATGCGATGCCCAGACTGGACACATACTCCAGCTGAGGTCTATTACCGCAGTTAGAGCGGAAGATTGACTTCTCATTTCTTACTCAAAACACACCTGTTTACTGTCCCAGAAATCACGTTTGTATTTTTGTGCAACAGCATCACACACTGTTGCTCATATTTAGCTTGTGGTACCACATAACCCCTAGATCCCTCTTCCTTGCTGTACTTCCTTCTAGACAGTCTCTTCCCATTCTGTATGTGTGAAACTGATTGTTCCTTCCTTCAGGTAGGAGCATTTGCATTTGTCTTTGTTAAACTTCATCCTGTTTACCTCAGACCATTTCTCCAATTTGTCCAGATCATTTTGAATTATGACCCTATCCTTCAAAGCAGTTGCAATCCCTCCCAGTTTGGTTAAACCTGCAAACCTAATAAGCATACTTTCTATGCCAATATCTAAATCGTTGATGAAGATATTGAACAAAGCCGATCCCAAAACAGACCTCTGCGGAACACCACTTGTTATACCTTTCCAGCAGGATTGGGAACCATTAATAACTACCCTCTGGCTACTCTCTCAGCCAGTTATGCACTCTCCTTATAGTAACCCCACCTAAGTTGTATTTGCTTAGTTTATTTATAAGAATATCATGTGAGACCATATCAAATGCCTTACTAAAGTCTAGGAATACCACATTCATCGCTTCTCCCCTTATCCACAAGCCTTGTTATCCTATCAAAGAAAGCTATCAGATTAGTTTGATATGATTTGTTCTTTACAAATCCATGCTGGCTATTCCCTATCATCTTACCACCTTCCAAGTGTTTGCAGATGATTTCCTTAATTACTTGCTCCATTATCTTCCCTGGCACAGAAGTTAAATTAACTGGTCTGTAGTTTCCTGGGTGGTTTTTATTTCTCTTATAGATGGGCACTATATTTGCCCTTTTCCAGTCTTCTGGAATCTCTCCCGTCTCCCATGATTTTCCAAAGATAATAGCTAGAGGCTCAGATACCTCCTCTATTAGCTCCTTGAGTATTCTAGGATGCATTTCATCAGGCCCTGGTGACTTGAAGGCATCTAACTTCTCTAAGTGATTTTTTTAACTTGTTCTTTTTTTATTTTATCTTCTAAACCTACCCCCTTCCCATTAACATTCACTATGTTAGGCATTCCTTCAGACTTCACAGTGAAGACTGAAACAAAGAAACCTCCTCCTCCCTTGGACTGGAGACAGCAGCTCCTTGTCTCCAAGTGGTGCCAATTAAAGGAGGCTGGGGAGGGGGGCAAGCCCTCCACCCAAGATTTTTGCACTTGCTCAAAGGTCAATAGGCCACAGAGCCGGGCAAGGCCATGGCCCACCCACTTTTAAGCAGTGGTCCTGTACTAAGTCTGCTGCCAATGCAATCTGGAGTGTTGCTTGGGCTGTGTAGTTGCAGCTCCACTGAAATTTGGCCTGGCCACCCCTACATCTGGACAGAGGGCGGTTTGGCCAAATGGTGCTGAGACATGGTGCACGGACAGTCTGTTCCTGAACGGTGGAGCACAGGATAGTCCACCAAGAACTCAACTCCTGGCAGCACTGGCTCATTTACCATTTGGGTGAGAGAGAGGGGGGAAAAGGTCCCCAGTTGGTCCCTGTGGGTGGCATGGGGGTGAGCAGGGACCAGAATGGGGTGCCTCCGTAGGGGAAGGAGAGAACTGGAATTCCCCCCCAAGAAATATCTGAGTTGACACACTACTGGCTCCCCTGCTGGGTGAAGGCTGGTGAGTGAAGTCTCACAGTCTCTCCCGACACCCATAGCTCCTGCTGTCAGACTCTATCCCCTCTCTGCATTGGATTGGAGGGGGGGCAGGAATAGGGGTGTGTGTAGAGAGAAGTGACCAGCCAGGAGTGGAAGTATGTATAGAGCCAACAGTGTAGAGGAGGAATGGGGCAGTATGCATGTGAGGGAGGAATAGAAGAGAGTGGGTGCCTGAAAGGAGTAGGAATGAGTAGTAAGGAGAGCAATTTTGGGGGGTGGGTGGTTGTGACAGCAGGAAGAGCTAATGTTGGAGGGAGAGGGACTGATTGGGGCAGGGCCCATGCATGCAAGTGATTCTCCCAGGGATAATTCTCAAAGCCCACAAAAATGTGACAGGTTGACTGATGCCAGGGTAGCACAGCACAGAGCAAGGCACATAAAAACATTGAGCAGCGTGGTACAGAGGGACAGGTGGACTAACTTGGAGCAGTATGGTACAAAGGGACAGGCAGACTAACGCCCACAAAGGAGAAGGACGTACAGGCAGACTAACAGTGGAGCACTATGGTGGGAAGGATATACAATATTTAAAATGCCATCTTCTTTTCCCCAAGGCAACAGCAAGAAAGGGAGATGGCAGCTAGTAGAAGGCAAATGGTAAGTGGGTGGGTATGGAGTGTCAGCCATCAGGAGAAAGAAGCCAGTCAGTGTTGTGTGCATGTATGTAGCAAAGGGTGGCACAGAACAGGTTTATGGTGTCAGGCAGATACTCTCCTTTGATATCCTCAAACTTCATTTTTTGAGACGAGGCTCTGGCCCCAACCCGCTCCCCTGGCTCTTATTCTGAAGAGCTTCTTGGACCCTGCTCACTTGAAAGCCTGTGTAAGCTCACTGAGTTACAGACAATCCTTTGAACATGTGTTAGTACAGTGCCCAGCACACTAGGGCCCCAATCAAGCTGTAGGTGCTACTTGTAATATTTCATAATAAATAATACTCATATATATATCCACCCACCCATCGCTCTTTCACAGCCATTCCAGATCCAATAGGCCACATCTTAGGGGACTATATCCTTCCCTTATAGGAGAATGGACTCAGAGTAATAGCAGCTCACTTCTATCTGCATCTACAAGGATCCTAGGATACATCTGCACATTCAAGAGGTCAGACAGGTCTGTCCCTTGAACCCTGCCCCCTGGTCTTTGCTTTTGCCTCCTGGGCTAGGCTGATTAGTTCTTGTGTTTAGAAGCTCACAGACTGATTTCTCTCCTTCCCAGAAATGGGACACATGCACATATGCCAGTACATCCAGATGCACACACAGCTTCCTTGGCTAGTCACTGCTCCTCTCAGCAATGGACACTCAGAATGTTTAGCCCCACTGTGATGATGGTCTTAACGGAAAGAGAAATGCCTTTCACTTGTGAAACTAATTAATAGTCAACAAGCTCGCTGCAGCATAGGAGACCTGGCAAAGGGGAAGCAGCTCACTTACAGGCCCGTAGAACCCTCTTTCTTTTGCTAGGTGGCAGTATTCATTCACTCATGCACACTAATCACATATCCAGAGCTTGCCAAGTTATTTGCTGGCTTTAATTCTGTGTGACTGTTGATGCTTATCAACGTGAGGGACTGTTATAGCCCCAGCTGAAGCCAAAAAGCTCAAGGCTGCTGCTGTCACTGCCCATGATAGGAGCATTCATAAACATGAAAAGAAAGCAGTCCTGTCTTTAAAGGGGAACTGCCAATTAGGTTCATAGCATTTTAAAGGGACATACTGGTGAATCCCGATGCCTCAATGTGGTGCTATCATAAGCATAAGTCCCAATTCTGAACCTTAGCGTCCAAAATGTGGGTGCCTGCATGAACCCTCCAAGCTTAATTACCAGCTTGGATCTGATATCGCTGCCACCAGACAGGAATCAGTGCCTGCCTCACTCTGGTCTCCCCA
>NC_133769.1:160818947-160867119 GCF_003597395.2 Chelonoidis abingdonii | reverse complement strand
CTGAGCTTTGAAAAATCTTGTTTCCTGATTGGTCCTCTGGTCAGGTGTTTGATTCCCTTTGTTAACCCTTTACAGGTAAAAGAAACATTAACCCTTAGCTATCTGTTTATGATAGGTGCGGATGAAATTGTTACTTAACATCAGGATTGTGTGCTCCTTCAAAGCTATTTCAGGGTTCTCTATCAATGATAAAAGAGAACATCTATCTTTAATGAACTTTGCAATGCTAATTAATTAGCTCTCACAGCTCAATTCATTACCTCTATTTTACAGATAGTAGAACTGTGGCCCAGAGACCCAAGGTGTCACAGTGAGTTAGTGGCAAAGCTGCATCCCAGCCCCTTTCACTTGACCACACATCACAGATATAACATGGGAAGGGACAGTCACTGACTCTATCTGGAGGTGGTAGAGTCTCGTAGATTGGTTTCAGTGGAGTGCTGGTGTGTTATCAAAGGAGAAGCCAATGGCCCTATAACCGGCAATCTAAATGTATTAGACATGCAACCCCATGGCTACCCACTCCTACTTTGATGTGCCCCTGGCAAAGAACCTTCCCTAAATATCAGAGCCTTAAAGCTAATAAATCTAATCACCTATTCCAGAAGCCATTTCTTTACTTTTCAAATAACTTTGCTATGTAATAACAGGGGATTGGGAGTGCTTGGGGATGGGAGGAGAGGGCAGAGAAAACAAATAGAGAGAAAGGTCACCAATCTGAACCCAGTGCTGGGAAGGTTTTATTGTTATTTCTGAAGTGTGTTTAGCACCAAGACATATTGTACATTTATTGCGAGTCACCGAGACCCTAACGAGCTCTTAATGTCCCCCATACTTCAAGGTTTTTCCAAAGAGGGCAGTAACTTAGCAACGACAGTGAATCCTTGACGAGAATAATCAGTATTTGTGTTGCAGCTTCAGGCTTCCCTTTTTCTCTCCCACCAAGCAGCGGAGTGGGCTGGTTTCCCGTATGCTGTTTTCCTTTCATCCTCTCCCACAATGAGGAAAAGGAGCACTAGTCTCTTTGTGGCTTTGTGCTAGGCAAGGTCCCACCAGGCAAGGCACAGAGGGAATGAGGCCCCAGGAGTGCTTCAGACAAGGGGGTGCAGAGTGAGGGGTGCATCTCCAGGGATGCAGTAAACAATGAGCTGGAGTGAAGGGTGGTTCTCAGGTGATAGCAGGGCAGGGAGACACCAGGGCCAGGGGTGTTCCCTCAGGAGTATCAGCGGCTAAGAAGAGCCGTAAAGAGACAAGTGCTCAACAATCATCCATCCTTTCTGGTTTGTTCACGTCTTTCAGAGAAGGGGAACTGTCTGAATAATTAAACTTCATGGATTTTCCCTTAAGAAAATATAGCAATTCTGTCAACTACTTTTACTTCTAGAAGCCACATGAGATGCCAGTCTTGAGAGGAATCTAAGGTCCTGTAATATGGGGCCTTCAGAAGACTGGCTCTTGATTTCTTGGTGTGGGATAAAGTTGAGTGCCACAGTGTATGGTACATACCTCTTTCCTGTCAATTTCTGTCTGTGCTGCTGCAGGTTACAGAATATCACTGAAAGGAGCCGTCTCCAGTAGGAATGAATGCAAGAGATCACGAGCAGCTAATTCAGATGTTGAAAGGAGCCCGTGGGGCAGAATGAAATACATCTGAATGAATGCTCTCAGTAGATGGAGGAGGCTACTTCATAACAATGGCCTCTACCAAGCAGCAAGACTTCTGTTTTAGCAGGGCTGAAGAGGATGCTTCAGTGCCTCCAGCTGACAATATCATTCAGGCACCCTCCAAAACAGGAAGCAAGCATGCAACAGGAATGTCTACAAGCGTGCTTTGTGGTATGAGTTCTAAGGTGCAATTGGCCTCGGGTAAGTGACTGGTCTTTTGGCACTTGGAGTAACTTGAATATTGTTGTGATGGTTGGTGTAAGGGACTATGTCACAAAGGCAAGCTTGCTAGGTGACAAGATAGATCAGAGTACCCAAGAGGACTGTCTGTGACTCCACGGTTAAGTTGTTATAGTGCCTGAGGACATTACACTTGATGATTGGTGAAATCTAAGTATAGAGCACTCAGCCAACTTGGGATTTGTGCCCTAGTTCTAAATAGTCTGCCCCTGAGGTTAGTACTCATGTTCTTGAGCCACTGCAGGATAGTTTTACAACCAGCAATGTTCATTACTAACCATACTCAGCTAACTCAGCTAACTCTGATTTAAAACCATCAAGATTTCATTCCCGAACCTAGCTAGTGCAGCCTCACTCCAAAGGAGACCAGAACAAGGATGTCAATAAGAGTCCAAGTGTACTTGGAATTTAGTAGTGACAACCTTCACAATCTCCTTTCCTAAGACAAAAAATTTGAGACTAGATAACTGGCAACCATTCCCACATCAAGGGTTTCCTGGACCAAGCAGTGCACAACCACATCTTTAGGAACGGTCAGGACTTGTTAAGAGAGCCTTTGAAAAGGAACCATATTAATAGCACCATAGCCACTCATTTGTGTTGAGAATAATTGATGGACAAGGATCAAACATACAGATGGTGAGTCTTGGCCAAGTCAGAAGACTAAAGACAGCTTAATCAAAACTGGTGACTAACACAAACAGAGGACAGCTGTCCATAATGAACCCATGCTCTCCTCATCAAAATGTCAGGAGAGACCACTGTGGAGTCAATCTCTCTTACCTGCAAAGAACAAACTCATGGCAGCAATCAAATGAAGACACTATTTCCAGGAGGAGGCAATCTGGATTCATCAGATTGCTCATTGACCAAAAGTGATCTCTTCGCTGGATGGCTCCTCATAGTGTCTATGGTTAAAGACACTTTTCCTTGGTCTGAGCCATGGCATTACAGTATCCTCGCAGAGAAGGAGACCGGTTTCCATTCAGCTCCCCAGTCATCGTTTCTGTAATGCAGGGGTAGGCAACCTATGGCACGCATGCTAAAGGCGGCACACGAGCTGATTTTCAGTGGAACTCACACGCCCGGGTCCTGACCACCAGTTCAGCGGGCTCTGCATTTTAATTTAATTTTAAATGAAGCTTCTTAAACATTTTAAAAACCTTATTCACTTTACCATACAACAATAGTCTAGTTATATATTATAGACGTATAGAAAGAGACCTTCTAAAAACGTTAAAATGTATTCCTGGCATACGAAACCTTAAATTAGAGTGAATAAATGAAGACTCGGCACAGCACTTCTAAAAGATTGCCGACCCTTGCTCTAGCGGGTGCCCTAGCTGCTTCCATTCCTCCTTCTTTGTTAAATCACAGTGGTCTCTGGGCAAAGGAAACAACTAGTATTTAGGGAAAGAGCCAGGGATTGAGAGTCTCCTTTAACAGCTGGTAATACCTGTCAACGAACTGAGAGAGTGGATGTGGGCCCACCCATGCCCTACAATAAAGAGACAAAATCCATTCATTTCTAAAGCTGTGGAGTTACTAATTTGCTTCAGTGCAGATTTCAGGGGCGCAACAGCCTCACACTATAATACCCATCCTACTAGGATAATCCAGGTACTTGAGATAATCAAACAAGACTCAAAGTTTGGGAATGTGGAGGATCTCCTTGAGAAACCCAGTGAGCTGGTTATTTCAAGGAGCTGATGTATCCGTGTACATTGAAATCCCTGAGGACAGTAATCTGTAAGGTCTCCAATTGCAGCACAGACACCAGCACAGAGAACTTGGCTGTAAAATTCTGTGTAGAACCCTATGGTATTTTCCCCAGTAGAATCATAAATTTTGGTCCTAACATAAGAGAATAGGAGATCGCCAGAAGCTCAAATAAACTTCATTCTCTGGCTGTCCATCACATGCCTCACAAACTGGATGAAAATATCTCATCTCTTCCTCTAAATTATGCATGATGTTGGTGAATCAATGAATACCTGGCTGGCACCAACCATGGCAAAACTGAGCCTGTATCATCATCCAGTCAGGTCTCTATGATGCATAAGAGAACTATTAACAGTGTCTCTTTCACTCAACTGACCTGGCATTACCCCAACCAAAAATGCATGCAGGAGAGATCTGAAGAATCCATTACATCCTTTTAGTTTGTTATATCAAGTTTGTTGGTTTGTTGGAGTATCTGAGAAGACACTTCATAGTAGGAGCACTAATATACTTCAAACAGGTTAAAGGACTTGGACTTTTGTAGCTCTTTGCCAACTGGCTATCACTAGAAGACCTTTTATTTTCTAAAAGTCAAGAGTGTTACTTTGTCATAGCAGAACTCCAAATCGAGCAAGACAATCTCTCTCTCTCTCTCTCACACACAGACACACACAAAACCAACCACTACCATGAATCAGGACTGAACATGAGAAATTTCAAGCCAGAAGTAACATATGTGACAAAGACAAGTGGGTCAAAAAAAAAAATAGACGCTTATGATGGAAGATTGGGGAACTGTTTAGGCAATACTATTTACCAATACTGCTCCACATAAGCAGTTGCTGAAATAGCCTGAACTGCAAAGAAAGGTATTCTAGAAAACCAGAGTGGAGATTATTCATGTCTGCAAGATTAGAACCACCTGCATTTCAGGTAGACAAAAGAGAGCCGAGCAGTGGAGCTACAGGGTTATGAATTTCAGAGACAAGTGTGGTCTAAGCTGCTGAGCATGGTCCTGAGAGCCAGGAGTTCCTGGAAGCTAATCCTGGCTCTGCTACTGACTTGCTGTGTAGTCTGGAGCAAGTCATGAATGCATCTCAGTTTCCCCAGTTGTAAGGTAGTGATATTAACTCAGCTGCCTCATGGCTCTGCTGTGAAGATTTATTAGTTTATGTTCATGAAGTGCCAAGGGCTTCAGTATGTAGGCCCATACTTGGGCAGAACTCCCACTGCTTTCAACAGGAGATTGTCCTCATTAAGAAATTAATAAAAACTAAGGACTTCAAGACTTGACCCAGGATTTGGCACAATGAAGACCACCGTACAGATAGGGCCCTGATCTGCTAGCTTCTCCAAGCAGCCAAAGCTAATGGGGAGTTCACACCTCTCCTTTTTCCACTTCAGATTTCACTTGTCACCTTTCACTGTGAAATGAAATGGATCCGAATGCCTGGGGTGAAATCCTGGCCCCACTGAAGTCAATGGCAAAACTCCATGATTGACTTCAGTGGGGTCCAGATTTCACTTCTTGTCTGAAATTCTCATTGAGACAAAAAGAATGGCTTGTTTTTTCTCTCTCTGATTGATGTAATTGGAGAAATCCTGAATCTAGATGCAAAGACTAAGTGCTAAGTAGAAGTGGGGCTGGCTCTTGCCTAAGACTACCTGTTCCAGATAAATTGCTGACTTGACTTTCTAGGGAGCTCAGATACCCTCTCAGGATCAGTCCCTTTACGGTCTGCTTGAGTCAGCGCAGTAAAGTGTTTGACCTTTTCCAGCCTTTCAAATTTCATTATGCTGTAAAAGGAGAAAGAAAAGCAGTGGAAAGTGGCTAGTTAAAAGAGAGAATTTTCTCATTTGGATAAAGTATTCCCATTACATGTAAAGAAAATTCAGCCTTAAAGTTGCTCAGCCCACAATTTACTACTTTCTCAAATCAGGGAAGGACGCTACAAATAATTTCATTCCTAAAGGCAAGAACACTTCTCCAGAAGCTGCCTGTTAATCAGAAAAGGACAGAGTGGGCCTGTGGGCTAACAGTTAGCTAGTCTAGAAATCAAGCTTCAATTTTTGGCTTATGTCAAAAGTCAAAATGAATTTTGAAGGTTTGATCTTAGTCCCTTCGCAAAACCTGCTGTGTAGTTCAGCACAAGTTGCAGTGGCTATTCAACCTGGACACAAGACTGGAATATTAAAAGGAGCTGTAAAGTCACAGTGGAGGTGAACCGAGAAAGCTGGAGGGAGGAAGGGGGAAGGATTAAAATAGCAGAAGGTGCTTCAGGTCAGAATTAAGGTGCATTAGTAGACTCGGGTGCATGCATAAAGTTTGCACTATGCTTCGTTTTAACCTGCAATAACTGTCTCTCACTTTTTATGAGCACTAGAATTCACTAAGTCCAAAGAGACCAAGCAAGTGAATTAAAAAACATTTCTGCTTATTTGTTTAGTTTCAAGACAGGATATAAAACAAAGGTCTTCCTGGGGCTACACGCTACTTGCTGGCTGATAGAGGCAATCATTTTACTACTGGTGCAGTTTTGAAATACCATCAGAATAATTATTTCCATTAAAGGATCTGAAATAGATCTCCAGCCTCTAGCTTGATGGGTACGGGGATGAGGAGGTGCGTATGTTCTGGGGGAGGGCTGGAGACTAATTTGGTATAAAGAGCCCTAACCAAAGCACGACATGTGTTGGAACATGGGAAATATGAACCCAAACATCCCCAAAATTAAGGCCAGTTAGTTTTTTCAGTTCAGTAAATCAATTGTAGAGATAAGAGTCAATCATAAAGTTCAGACTAGTTCCACGTTTGAAGTCATTTGCATCTGGGATTTTGGTCTGGGCCCATCTCTAGTGTTAACCCTATATTTAGATATTTGGGTCTGCATTTGTTAGATTCTAAAGCATTTACAGTAGAATCCATTTGAAGAGAGGACTTGTATCAATAAAGTTGATCATTATTTCAATTACCAGTAATTTCCTTGAAAGACAACCAAAACCAAATGTAACATCAAACTCCCATCTGCTCACTAGAATCCCCCCAAGTCAAACCTAAAACAATACCACAAATAAATACTTGCCTAGTGCTCCAGGCAGCTTTGATTACAGAAAGAGGATGTGATGGAATGGAATGGGCGGTGGGGGAGAGCATGATCTCTGGATACAACAAGCCTCGCGCTTCCACTGGGTTTGTGTTCCGGAGCATCTTCTTGAGACAAGAGGAGTTATCTTCCGTTGTGTTGCTTCTTGATTAAGTGGAACAAGTGCCTTTACTCCTGTTGGTTAATTAGAATGATCTGCTATGTAGATGTATCCTTTTCCAGTCCCTTGATTCTTAGCAAATAAAAAATCTATTTTGGCTTCCCTGGGCTGACCCTTTAATTGAACTAACATAGGTTTTGTTGCTGTTCTTTGGTTTAAAATAAAGTAATTTCATACTTGCAGATTTTAATTTCCCACATGGCAACATCGTTCTCATATCTCCAAATCCTGGGCACCACAGCAAGCAAAAGTGCAACTCCACCTCCCCACACCCCACCAAAAAAGTGACAGGAATCCCACATGATTAGCTCTTTGCCACAACATTCTGTTGGCTTCAAACGAGAGATTGTTTTGATTTGGCTATGCTAAGCCTGTCATTAATTCCATTATTAAAGTTATAGAGACAGGAGATTACAAATCACTTACCTACCACTAAGCCCAACAGATTTCCAAAGAGTCTAATTAGATATACTGGACATATATAGTAGATTGGCAAAATTCTACTCATCCGCTCACCGAGGGAGAATTATTATTTTTTAAAATATATTATGTTCTTCACCCCCTCCCTCTTTATCTTCATCATCAAGAATTTATGCTTGGGCTGGTATTTTTTATGACAGTCTCATAACACATTTTTTGAGCTTATATCTCTGCCAAGTTGGTTGGGCCAGTAGTAGTTAAATGACTTGTAGTCATGTCCACTGGCATGTCCACAGGGACACACATTTATAGGCCAGATGCAGCTACAATGATTTTACCTGCTGAGAATCTGAGGCAATATATTTATGAAGAAAAGCAACAGCCCTGTGTTAATGCAACTTTAAGGCTGTGGTCTCCACTGAATTGGGCCTGGGACTGGAAGATAAAAATAGTGGATTCTGTTCCTAGTTCTGACACTGATTTGCATATAGTCAAGGACAAGTCACTATATGTAAAAGAATTATAATGATACTAAACCACCTTTGTGAAGTGCTTTGAGATCAATGGATGCATGGTCAGCACTGCACTGTCAAATAGACAGACATGTGTATACTACAGTTAACTTTCAAAAGCCAAGAAATGCCAGTTAGAGTTGCACAAACAGCCTTGACTCTGCCCCTTCTGTGTATGCTTTACCATACAGTCTTTATTTACATGATTACAGGATTTCTCAAACGCAATATATCATAGTTTTTCTACAACTGTAGATAGATGAGCTGCATTTTCTGATTGTTGTCATTTTCATGTTTGTATAGCTGCACTAATTTTATTGCCATTATGGTCCTGTCCATCATTACGGACAGACATTTTACTGTTAAGTAACTTTTTCTCCAAGGTATGTATTGTAATAATTTTGTCTGCACCGTGTACTATATTAAACAAAATATTTTGTTTTTCCTCTGGAGACAGATATGTTTCTGAAGAGTAATTTATTATTGTACGATTTCACAAGCTGTTTGTCAAACTAATATAGAGACAAGTGTATTAATATTGTGTATGATATGTTGGTTTGACTAGGTCTCTGGTGTACAAGTATAGCTAATTTGTATCTTGGAGGTGACTTGTTCTCAATCTGTTTTAACAAACTTCAGTTATTAGTTTCTCTTGGCATTTGATGTACTTTAAAAAAAATATTGTTAAACTGTTTCCTTAATTTTACAGAACATCCTGGGTACATGCATGGACATGACTGGTTTCAAATACCATTCAAATGACCAATACATATTTAGCTTTACAGTACAAATGCATAAGCAGACTGTAAAGGCACAATGCCCCAACCTACTCTCAGCACCACACACGTGCACACACTCTCATGTGGTTAGTCTCCAAGCCTTTCTGTTGGGTTTTTTTAATTGTAAATTTAAATAGCTACATTGAAACCTCAGCCGAAATGTCCCCTTGCCATGGGCCTGATTCCCTCTTCCCACCTCAGAGGCGGACATACAACCTTTTTATACCCTGGATTGCAGCTAAATGAGTCTGTGACAGATTTGGAATGGCCAGTAATAACTTATGAATACTGTATAAGGGTCTGATTATTGTAATGGTGTTTTCTGTATGCATATATTGATCTAACTCAAAGGATGGTGTTGCCAGAAAGAGGAAGGTGGCTTCAGATAAACACCTACCTGTAAATTCTTAAAGATTGTTAAATGACAATGCAAGAACTATTAGCTTTGAATCCTGCTGGTCCCAACTCTTGGGCATGAGCCTGCTGGACAGGTTTCCTTAGGAGTAATCAAGGCCCTATAATCACAGAAAATCAAAAGGAACTATAGCAGGATTTAAAGGCACACTCCCTTAAGGAAAGGGAAGAGAGAGGTTTTTGGTAAGGAAAGCAGACAGACTCCAGAACCTGCTGCACAGTGGCTGAATAAGGTGGGCCCTCCTAGGCCATCGTTATGGGATGGTAGCATTTAAAGTAAGATAGATGTGTGTAGATTCCTTATAGTTTTAAAATCCATTTTCTTGAAATGCTTTGTTCCTATGGTTTAATAATCAATACTTTAGGGTTAAGAAGGCTAAAGACCACTGGTCACAGACTCCCAGAAGTATGAAACACAGTGGCTTGAACTTACAGGGTAATCATGGGGGCTACGTAGGGTGCTGTAGCCCAGGGCCTAGTCTAAGAGTCAAAGAATCATGGGCTTCCTCCCTAAGAGAGGTGGAGGCACCAGATCTGAGACCTAAAAGGGTGCACTCAGAGAGACCAGAAAGGGGACAGAGGTGCAGCTAGCTCTGTAACAGTGACAGTTGCACCTGCTCTGCCTGTCAGCATGAGTCAGCAGAATAGCACTGCCTTTTCTTGAGGAGTTCTAAAGCCTGTGTCACTCTTAACAATAACATGTGGGTCCTAAGAATTCAATTGCATTAAATGCTGATCACCTAGTTGCTATGTGACGTATATATGAAGGTCAGTGGACATTAAAATGGAGCCTAGTGTGCTCCAGTTTAATTCAAATGCCAAAACTTCTATTGACTTGCAGTGGATTCAGTGTATATGGATTACATAAGAGTTCATGTTGCAATTTATTTGTACACATCCATATGCACTAACAAATAACTTTCACTATGTACTATTACTTTACTTCATCTATGGCAGGGGTTCCAAACCTTTTTTGAATCATGCCCCACCTTAGCTTTATTTTTTTTTCCAACTTGGAGCCCACCTCTCTTTAAAACAGCGAGAAGGGCACTGCCAGCTAGCATTGCTAATGTATTAGTTCAGGAGATGCTAAGCAAGCTACTCAAAATGCAAGTCGTAGGCTATTATATAAACGTCCATTAGCTGTATTAGTGCTGCCAGAGTCATTCAATGAGAGATCTGAGTGAGTGGCATCATGACCTGGCACACAGGGTCACATTGCCACTCAAATTTGGTGAGACCCCTCCACACTCAACATGTTGGAGGGATGGCTGGGCCAAATTTGATTGAGTGTCACTGCAGCCTGGCCTCCCACTTTTACTATAATTATGGAATTATTAGAAGGCTTGCCATGCCACCCTAGAAAGTTTGATGTCCCCTCCCACCCCGAAGTCAAGAACCTCTGATCTATGATGTATTATTGAGAGAGACTTTTCCTGTAAGTGATTTTCATAAGCTCTGTTTGCTTGGGATGCATAGAGTCCTGTGCAGTACTACAAGATGCTACACATGTGGATTGATGGATATAGGGAGGAAAAAGCTATTCTTATATTGTGTTATCTAAGAACTAATATGTTCTCCTGTATTTAAAGGGTTAATTATAATGCATATGTACAAGAAGGCAGAGTTAAGGCTGAATGTTCACTCAGTTTGGGGATTTCATCTAAGCTAAACTGTAAAATATTAGAGTTGGGCAAATGTGACCATAATTTTTCTATTAATATTCATTCAGATGGATTTACACACTAAGCATAACAAGAAAAAAACCCAACAGATTCCCCTGTTTTATCTTCCACTATCTTGTTAGTTGCTTTCTCGTGACTTCTGTGTGTGTAAGTTATGTTCATTTTATATACTTACTAAACGCAAGTTGCATTTTCCTACTTATAACGATTTCCTGACCAATTTGAAACAACATATAAATGACACCATTCATAGAATCATAGAATATCAGGGTTGGAAGGGATCTCAGGAGGTCATCTAGTCCAACCCCCTGCTCCAAGCAGCACCAAACCCCAACTAAATCATCCCAGCCAGGGCTTAGTCAAGCCTGACCTTAAAAACCTCTAAGGAAGGAGATTCCACTACCTCCCTAGGTAACCCATTCCAGTGCTTCACCACCCTCCTAGTGAAAAAATATGCAACCTAAACCTCCCCACTGCAACTTGAGACCATTACTGCTTGTTCTGTCATCTGGTACCAGTAAGAACAGTCTAGATCAGGGATCGGCAACATTTGGCACGTGGCCCACCAGAGTAAGCACTCTGGTAGGCCAGGCTGGTTTGTTTAGCTGTCACGTCCACAGATTCGGCCAATCGTGGCTCCCACTGGCCACAGTTCGCAGTTCCAGACTATGGGGGCTGTGGGAAGCAGTGGCCAGCACATCCCTCAGCCCATTCCAAACGTTGCCGATCCCTGGTCCTCTTTGGAGCCCCCTTTCAGGTAGTTGAAATCAGCTATCAAATCCCCCCTCATTCTTCTCTTCTGCAGACTAAACAGTCCCAGTTCCCTTGGCCTTTCCTCATAAGTCATGTGCCCCAGCCCCCTAATCATTTTTCTTGCCCTCCACTGGATTCTTTCCAATTTTTCTACATCCTTCTGGTAGTGTGGGGCCCAAAACTGGACACAGTACTCCAGATGAGGCCTCACCAATGCTGAATAGAGGGGAATGATCACATCTCTCGATCTGCTGGCAATGCCCCTACTTATACAGCCCAAAATGCCGTTAGCCTTCTTGGCAACAAGGGCACACTGTTGACTCATATCCAGCTTCTTGTCCACTGTAACCCCTAAGTCCTTTTCTGCAGAACTGCTGTCATGCCATTCGGTCCCTAGTCTGTAGCAGTGCATGAGATTCTTCCATCCTAAGAGCAGGACTTTGCACTTGTCCTTGTTGAACCCCATCAGATTTCTTTTGGCTCTTTACATCAACAGTACATTTGGTCCCACTTCTCTCTGAAAAGGTTCATGAAGACAAGTCACACTGGTCCACTAGAGAGACCTTTGACCTTGTGATAAATCTGGACCGTGGCAGCACTTTACTCAGACGCAACCCCTTGGGAAGCTGGGTTAGATTTCCTGATGTTGCAGTCACCTTATGGTGCCACAATAAGGGGAACAATTTTCTGCAGGTCCTGAGGAGTTTGTGACGTTTGCAACCAGCATCCCTACCCAGTCTGTATTTTTGTTTGTTTATAGCTTTAGAGCACAGGAGCCTATTTCCAGCTCTTTCCTACTTCCTCAATATTTATTTTGATTCCTTATATTAATAAATAAATAAAATCTCCAGCTTTATTAGGGGTATAAAAAAGCTCAATTCACAGCTGGGTTACAGAGTTGATACACTATATATTTCTCATTTATTAGCTTCATTTCTTTGCCAGGTCTCCAGTGGAAATGTTATATTTCCCAAGGGGGTCACATGAAATTTTTGTCTTGCTTGTGTTTGTGCACGCACGTGGTTATTTTTTAGTAGGTATTGTCCCCTTTATCAGGTATTTATTTCAAGCTTTTCCTCATACCCATTTGGCATGAATAAATTGGCTATGTGTGATCTGTTTATAACCAGGCTCTGTCCTTAATGGTGTATTTACACCAAGTTTTCACTCAATACCAAAAAGATCCATAACCAAAGTGATTTAAAAGATGATTTCACTGTTCCTTTCCCCAGATCTGCTTTGCCTTTCACAACAAGTAGGAAATTGAAACTGTGGGGGAACGATTTGCCTGTAACTCTGCTGTAAAAGCACTTTCCTCTTCTTCAAAGAAATCCCTCTAAGAAACAAAAATTAAACCAGATTCTTACTATCGGTAGTTATCTTAAGAGTAGGCCTTCGGGGATCACTTACTTCTAACAAGCATAGCACTAGTTAAGGCACTGATACATAAAAGCAGCACCTGCATATTAACACCTATGCCTCTTGTGGGATGTTGAGAAATGGAAGGAGCACTTGCAGGTTCGGATGAGCTGCACTCTTAAAACGTGATGCTGAGGTATCAGCAGATGATGCATGTTCTGGTTGTGATATCAATACCTCCAGGTGTACAGTGTCCCATTGCCATTCTGGGCATGTTGGATGAAGGATCGTGTCTAGATTCTGAAGGACCTCAAGCAATCTCAAATGCCACCACCCAAGAAAGCAATGTCCTTTGTTTTCGCAAATATTCCTTTGTCTTCTTCTACCACTAGAACTAAAACAGTACTGCTGGTCTACAATACCAAAGTTACAAACAGTGCAGAAAACATGCTTGCAAGTGTTCCTAGAGTTGACATACCCTTGCAGAGTTTTGTAAACCAGTTTATAACACAGTGTATGCTAGCCAGATAAACCATCATAGTAAGAAACATGTTCTGATACAGTTCTGACTACCACTGTACGAATTAAAGTTTAACAGGGCCTTATTAAGCCTCAAGAACCACAGACTGGTAAACTTTTACAAAAGAATCTTTGCTCAAACCCTTCTAAATGATCAGGCACACTTTTTTCCTTTCAGAGAGGTGCATGGATCTCAACAGCAGAGCTCTCTATTTTAACGAGACTCATCTTTGCGTCCGTCTCATTTAGCAACATCCTAGCTTTTATCAGCTCAAAAAAAAGTTTTCAATAACGATGAGAAACTAAAAAAATTAGCAACCCCCCACCCCATTTCCAATGGAGCCTTCCACCCTTATTAATCTACAAGAAGAAACATAGAGAAAGTATATGACAGTTTAATGGTGTTTGAAGCAAATGTGTATTTTAAGTAAACTTTTGTGTTCATTGTTATATCACGAGAACTTTTTGATCAGCCAAGATTAATGGCACAGTTGACTTAACACAGAAGCTCATCAAGAAACTCAACCTTGCTGCCCTGTTAGCCCGAGATCCAACAACTCAGCCAGCTTCTCCAAAGAGAGCAGAATTGGTCACACAATACTGTTGCAGAACACAGATATTGCCTTAATGGTACTGCTCTCCAGTAAACAAGATCCTCCTCAGCACTCGTGAAAGCAGATGGTTTGTCAGCACTGGAGACTGGAGTTCCCTATTTATATCCACAGAATAGTTATAGAAATACTGACCCCATCAATATGCCTCAGCTGTAACTTGGAGGGGCCTCCTCCAAAAGCAAGAGAACAGTTTCCATAGCACAGTCAGTCCTTTTGAGACAGCCAAATAGTACTAGACATGGCAGTGGTTTGTGATGTGGACACCTGATCCTGGGGAAGCCAACTGAAACAAACCAAGCACGGCACACAAAACACTGAATAGATAGATGGAAATGGGTAACATCTTCCAGTTGCTAATGATCTGGGGTAAATTTTTCAAAAGCACCTAAGTGACAGGAGTCTAAGTTCCATTTTGAAAAGTAGCTTGGGCATTTAGGCACCCAAGTCCCATCGACTTTCCTGGGGAGACAGTGCTGGGGGAGGGGGGACTGGCACCCTCACAATGGAAATATTGCAGGGGCCAATCAAGGTTTCCACTCCAGATCTATGTTTCTTAAAACCTACTGATTTTCTCAGGGGAAGCAGAGGCAAGGGTTGGAACCAGAGGAGCTGGAGAGGCCACTGTAGTACCTGGTGGCACATAGGAGTCAGGGCAATCAGTCACCCTTCTACCTCTCCATTCCAGGTGCTCTTCCATCACCTCTGGACTTTCCCTTTGACTTGTCATGAGACTTAGTCACTTCTGAAAGTAAGACTTGGATGCTTTTGAAAAATGTAACTCCTGGTCAAGATCTGAACCTGTGATCTGGGGGTGGGGGTGGGGGTGGCAGGGGAATAGTATGACTCATTATCAACCCCCTGAGTACGTAGAAGATCCTTACCTGCGCCTACCTATCACATTATTAAGTATAAGATATGAAACATACATTTTCTTAGTGCATATCTCTGGGTCCCTTTGTAAAAGGAAAGAAAAGAAATTACACCCTTGCAACCAGGATCACAGGAAAATATTTTCATCATTTCGGTTTCTGCTTTAGCCAAGAACATTGCTGTTAAACATTATTGCTCAGAGTGGCCAGTGGCTCTCGCTAAGTATAAAGCCACCCTTCAGCAACTGAAAGCTCTCCCCAGCCCACCCCCCAGGAGAGGATTATCAGCTGTTCATGGAGAGATAATGCACACCATACATCCCTGGTCTTTACTTAATTCTTCACCAACGTTTGCATTTCAAACCTTATATGCAGCATGGCTAGATAATGGAGCCAACCCCGAGGGAAAGAGCATACACAATGCTCATTGACATGCTGTCTTTTATTTCCCTTTCCCAGAAATCTTGTGAGGCAGCAGCTTTACACACCAGAGACAGATTTACATAAAAGGACATTTCTGTCAGAAAATGTTTCTCTAAACCCCATTTTTGCCTTCAAATTATAGCGCTGATCAAAACAATTAAGGTTTCCTTCATTTTAACAGAGAATTCTAAGAAAGATTACATCAGGGTGGAAAGGGAGAGAGAGAGAGAGAGAGACCAAGAGGTTACTTGGCAATTAGGCGATCTTGATTATTTCCCTCTTGTCTTGCTGACTCTTTCAGCTGGCTGTTGGGTGGAAATGATTTTCTGTTCTATTTGAAACCCACTGCACAGCTAATTTGGTTCCCATCTATCTGTTTTTATTTGGTCCCCATCACTATTTTATTTGAGTGCCTCCTACAAGTGCAAACAACAACACGGGTATCTCTCTTTTTTTAATGCTGGGAAGAGGCAGGCATGTTTGTGGACAGATACGAAAGTGCAAAGGCCTGGGTGAAGAGGAATAGGTTACCTTTAGCACTAATTTGGCAAGGTCAGTGGTCATTTTTTCAGGTGACAGCAAGTTCCTTAGTCTTGATCCAGCTTCTGTGAAAATTCTGTCTCCTGCAGTCATGTGCCTTATCCTTCTGCTTACTAGTATCATCTTTCTAGTGGAATGCAGCCATTGTGAGAGGTTGTGATCTCATACAGAGACAAGCACTTTCTCAGATAGTGTCATGAGATTGGGTTGTGGGCAGTCAGGCTGAGTAGGTGGAGCAGGACTCAGCGTACAAATGCCAGAGCCAATGATTGAGGCCAAGGTATAGCCAGGAATTGGAATGGAGTATCAAAACCAGATTACTGGGACTCAGGAAAGGCAGGAGTCTGGCTGGTTCCAAGGCTGGCACAGAATTGAAACAAGGTCGGGTGCAGAGCAGGGTCTAAGCTGGAGCAAGGCTGAGAACAGACTAAGATCTAGACTGAAGCAGCAGTTAGAGTAAGGCAAATGGTCTGCTGCTGCTGGGCTTAAGAACCAGCCTGCTAGCTTCCTCAGCCAATCAGGCAAGGTGGTCCATCAGGCAGCCTACCTGACTCAGGCCACCAGAGACCAAGCAGGTGCAGCTGCATGGCCTTACTCCTGACAGGTAACTAGGATCAATTCTCTACAAGACTTTGAAAATCAGGTCAGAGACCTCCAACTGGACTCTGTGTCCAATGAGGAGTTAGTGAGGAGAGTGGCAAATAAGGGTAATGGGTTCCTCGATGCCTCCATTGCTGACCAGGTGAGCTGGTGAGTTCTAGAGCAGGTGTGCTGAGGTTTCATTCCTAGATGTGGAGAATTGCAATTGTCAGGTTCTGTATGTTATAAAAACATGCACTACAATGACCAGATCTCTCTGCAGGTGATTCAGCCCTCTTGCGTCAAGCTGCATCAATAGCATCTACATAGACCCAAATGTTCATATGGTTACCAGAACCATTTTCTCTTGCTTGTATGGCACCTGGAATGAAGCTCTTAGGTCCTATGGAGAAACCTATCACTGTATTTACGTTATAGGTAGATTAAAAAGAAGGACCAAGCAAAACAGTAAATTGTTCAGTTTGCTTAGACAAAATGGTGCTAAAACTAATTGCTTGTGTTCACCTGGGAAGCAATGTGGTTAGTAATCATAACAGAGGGCTTGGAGTCAGGACTCCTGGGTTCTATTTCCATCTCTGTGACTGATTTACTGTGGATGAGTTACTTCCTTTCTCTCTGTCTTAGTTTCCCAATATGTAAAATGGGTATAATTATAGAGACCCACTTCATATGAAGGGTTGTGAGGTTTAATTAATTAATTGCTATCTTGCTATCCTCAGATAAATGGAGACAGCAAAGTTGAATGGATATTGATGCTGTTGCTTTCTAATTAACTAACTGTAAGGACTCATTCTGGATTTTCACAGACCCTGGATTTTTCCCCAACAGCTCTGTACATTGTAGACAGGACCTTGTGAACAGCCAAAACTTTATTTCTGGAAAAAAACTGCAGATTCAATGACACCAAAACATTTCATGATTTTGTGTATGTTTTGTAAGTTGTCAGTTGAAAACAAAACCGCGAATTTTAAAAAATAAATAAAAACCATGTTTTGATTTTTTTTCAATTTGAAACAATGCTTCATTTCAAAAATTTCCTTGAAGTCTATTTTTTAAAATACAATTTAAAAAATGGGTTGAAATAAAAAATCTTCACTTTAAAATGCCAAATCAAAACATTTTGTTTGATCCAAAACATTTTTTTTTAGCTTTACAGTAAGCCAAAAATGTGAAAAACATTTTTTTTGTTTTGGCCACAAACTTATTTGTAAAGATTTTTTTTTTCAAATTTCCAGCTACCAAAAAATCTGTTATTTGCACAGCTCTACCTGTGAAGCACATTTCTGATGCTACCCTAAAATGCAGGACGCCTTCAGGTGAGCTGCCTGGACATACTAGTTAAGACACTTCCGGGGAGGATGCTCTATCATAACTCCTTCGGCCAGCGAAGACTCTTTTCAGGACCAATTTAGGCAGGTAACAGCTGCAGCAAAAGGGTTAATAGTATTGTCCGTACTTATTACCATTTCTGCTTCAGCTGGCTCCCGAGGATGTCAGCAAGTTGACTATGCAGATCACCCTCTTTTCCATCCACTGACAACTTGTTTCTGGAGCTCTCTTACCCTCCCTCCCTCTCTCAGCCTTAACTCCTTTTCTGCTTTGCTGGGGTTGCTGCTTTCGTTAGAGAGAATTTTAGCTTTGATTAATTATTGAGCCTGTATTGCTGCGGGTTTTCTGTTCTCCAGTTCTCATTACTGATGCCTTGCAGCTTGTGTGCTTCACTGGTTCCGTTGCAGGATTTGATGGATGGACCTGTGAAGTTTTCCTGCCTGCACAACAGTCTTGCCTTTTGCTTGATTTTGTTGGGTGGACAGGGAGTTTTCCTGTTAGCTACTGTGGGCATTAAAACATACGTGCCTGACAAAGTATTACTATTATTGTGGTGTAAGTAGCTTGAAAGTCTTACTCCTTTGCTTTCTGTTTACTTCCCCTTTACATTTGTTTAAGAACTCTGCCTGTCGGCCATTCTGTTCTCAGGAGGTGTTGCAGCCTATTACAAAAGATTCCCCAACACTCCGCTCTCTCATGGGAGACTTTATTTGTATTCTTCCCGGTTGTTTGCTTTAATCTAAAGTTAAAAATTATACATACTAAAGACATGACGTTTTACTCTGTGTGTGTAGAAACAACCATTACTAGAGCTGGTTGGTACAACGTTTTGATCAACATTTTTCATTGGAGAAATAGGGTTTCATTGAAAGAAAAATATTGTGTGTGATGGCTCAGCCACAAGGTGAGGCCACAGTATATCATGGGAGACGTAGTTTAGACAATGAGCAACACCCAAAAGGGAAAATGGGGGCACAAGAGCCCAGACCTACAACTCCCATGAGGCACTGCAGTGCTCAGGTAGACCCAGAAATTGGTTTTGACATTTCTGAACTGAATTTTTTCAAAACTCTTAATGCAGTGAAAGGTTTCGCTACTTTTCATCCTGTTTCAGGAGGCAAATAATGTCAACACACCTGAATTTATGCAGGGAGGTAAATTCTACTTTCAATGAGCTATAATTATTATTAAATTAATCCCTATTCCAACTCCAGTTTCAAAGGAGTTAAACTAGAGATGACCCTGGCCCATGTTCCTCATAATCTGACTCAACTGGGTGCTGACCCACCTGTCCAGTCACAATAAAGGTACATTACCTCTTACGTAGTTCTGTGTGTAAGGACAGGTCTACACTACCGCTTGTGTCGCTATGATTCACGTTGCTCAGGGATGTGAAAAAACCACCCCTGAGTGATACAAGTTACATCGACCTAAGCGGCTGTCCACACTGGCACTATGTCAGTGAGAGACACTCTCCTGCCAACACAGCTTCCACCTCTCTTGGAGGTAGAGTAAATATGCCAACGGGAAAGTGTTCTTCCATCGGCAAAGGGTGTCTTCACTAGACATGCTATAGTGGTGCAGCTCACAGTGCTTCTAGTGTAGACTAGCCCCGAGTCACGCAAGGTACATTTAGCCTAGATCTCACCTGGTGGTGTCAGTACAAACCTTTGTAGCCCACCCTACATCTATAGTTCTCCCTTTTGTCCTGTAAATGTCAACAGATTCAGAAGAGGCATCCAAACTTGGAGAGCAAGGCTGTGATGCTGCCCCTGCACACTCTCCATGTGGTTGAACATCCTTTAACTGCAGCTGTGACCTCAGTTTGTCTTTTGTGTCCTGACGTCTCTGTGTCCAGGAACTGTGAAGAACAAGGTGGCCTTGGAGCAGAGAGCTCTCCCTGTTCTTCAGCACAGCTACTTAAGCGTAGCCAACCTGAAGAATGCTCCATCTGTCCCTTCTCTTACTATAAGGGGTCTGAGAAAAAATGTCTGTGGTCAGCTTGAAAAATGCAAGGGTCTCTGATCCTGCAGTCAAATAGCTTGGCAATGAGTGTAGTATAAGGACTAGACATACAGTCTACATGGACAGCTTTGCTTCTGCCTCCCTTCAGGACTTCCCATGCACAAATAAGCAGCAAAGAGTCCTGTGGCACCTTATAGTCTGACAGACGTTTTGGAGCGTGAGCTTTCGTGGGTGAATACCCACTTCGTCGGATGCATACACAAATAGGCTTGCACACGTAGGAGCACACATACTTGCAGGCATATGGACACTGGCAACTCCAATGTAGGTGCACATGCATGCCCACACACCTGTATGCATACATGCAGTCCAGCAGCCTCTCCCTCCTTTCCTTCCAGCCCCTCATTCCAAGGCTCCCTAGGTTATCAGTATCTCACAGAAACCTGCTGTTAAACCATTCTGAATCCTGAAAACCTTCTGTATGAAACTGCATGTCATGGAACTGAAGTGAACAAGTGGGTGGGTTGGGGTTCCTTCAGGCAGAAAAGAAACTGGCACTATAGTGAAGTCACACAGGACAAGCATCAGGTCTCAGGCCCATTGCACCCTGCTCTTCAGTGACACACACATCCAGCTTCCGTCTGACTTCTATGAGATGGCAGTGGGCGTAAGTACAACAAAGCAGGGTCACATATAGGCAGACACCATAGTCCCCAACAGGGAGAGAACCCAGGGACTTCAGCACCAAAAACATAGAGCTCTCATTGCAGCCAAAGGTGCAGTTTGATTCCCGTTGATGGCCGGTGTCTGGATGTATGTAGCCATGGGACATTAACTAAATCAGTGCAGAACTTGGCCCACCGTGTCTCATGTGAGCTGAAGCTTTTTGCCATTGAGTGTCCCCTCATTTCCCCCCGTTGGACCTGGACAGCTTCAGAATGAGGCATGCAGGTATGATTGGCCAAGAATGTGCATCCATCCAGAGACGATGTGTAGCCGTTGATGATGGTGGGGGAACAATTTAAAGGTTCTGGTGGTATGCAGTGGGATTCAGAGCAGGGCAGAAATTCAGAAATCTGGGGGGGACAACGTGACCCTGCGTGCCTCCCCCGACACATCGCTTCTGCATCTGTCATATCCCCAATCAAATTGTTGCAAAGCTTTGCACACAAATAGTTTCTGCCTAGCTCAGAAAGGAGAAGAGCCCTGAGGATTTTCTACCAGCATGCTGAGCGTTAGCCCCCCATGTTCTACCCATTACTGTGCCAGAGCCCAAAGCTTCTGCCCCACAACCACATGCTAAGAGAGATCAGCATCTTTCTTTATTGTATAGTTATCCAGCAGCTTTCATCTGTTACTCAATATTGGCAAGAGAGCCTGCTGGGATCGTAGCGTCTCACGCTGAACAGTATTTGATGGCACATTCAAGACTGTGCAAGTCACAAATCCCATTTCTCTAGTAACTGTGTCTCACCAGGGCAGAACAGCTGGGAGAAGTGTAAACAGAGGGCCTGGCTGTCGGCACACAACTGGAGGGAATTCATTTTGGGTAAACAGGAGGTGAGTATTTCTGCAGAAATTGATGGCCCAAGCCCTCCTTCCCCACACACCTCACCAGGGAAGCTTCCCACTCACCACTAACTAGTGGGTAAGCGGATTTATGCAAACCCTGCAGAAGACCATTCTTCTGCTGAACGTGAGCTGAGAGGGAGGGAAAACCTTGTCCATGGAGGGTAATAATATTCTTGAAGTAGACACAACTTTCTCAGCATCATTGCCCAACAGGAGAAGAGTTCTGGCAGGTGTGTGTCTAAGGCTATGTCTACACTGGCAATTGAATGACACAACTTTTGTCTTTCAGAGGTGTTAATCCCCCCGCCCCCAGCCCCAGAAAGACAAAAGTTTTGCCATGACAAGTGCCAGTGTGAACAGTGCATTGTCGGCAGGAGCACTCTCTCGCCGACAACACAAACGCCACTCACTGGGGGTGGAAGTTTTTTGTCGGCAGGAGAGGCAACAAATAGCGGCTACGCTGTGAGTCTTTTAGCGGCACAGCTGTAGTGACATAGCCATGTCATTAAAAGCTGTGTAGTGTGGACACAGCCTGAGAGGGAGTTGGTTTGGGGATGGAGGATGGGCCAGTAAAGTAGAAGGGGATCTGATCCTGGATGGCTGCAAGACAGAAAGCTTTGAAAGCCAAGGAAGTCAGATTGTGGGCACACTGGAGAGTTTGGCAGTTGTGAAGCAATTGGACCAGGAATGCAGTAAAGATTAGCCTATAAAAGCTACTGGGGTCTACATTTTTGTAACCTGTGAGTGGGGATAGTAAAAGGGATTCTGGTTTTCACTATAATCAGGTAGGACATTCCTTGAAAGCCTGCATATTCCAGTAACCTGGGATATCTGATCGCTGAATGCTTGAAAGTCTGGTTCCCTTCCGCTTAGATTCAGTCACGGGAGAGAGAGCCCCACTCAAAACCCACTCGGACGTTAGGATTCTCACATTAAAGTCCTTCTCTGTATTTCCCTCTGCATTGTCCTCTGTTTCTTCTAGCTCACCAGTTGGATTGTAGAGAGATGTCTGCCTAATGCCTGGACTCTGATCAGAAACTGCACTGGGGCTTGGCCTTTTCCATCTGGCCAGGTGGCACTTCTGTGGCAGGAGACTGCCCCTCTTGTGACATTTCCATCCATCAGCGTCAAGTTCATACCAGGTTGGCTCTGGGAATGAATCACTGCACTCTCCTTACTTCAAAGACAAACCCACACTAACCACTACACAGTCCTCTAGAAATGTGGCTTCCCTGCTTGTGTTTCTCTGGGGGCCTGGTTTTTAACAGCAGTCAAAGCGCTCGTCTGTCTGCACGCCTCAGAACTCCATCTGCCCAGTTTCCCACAGGCAAGCATGTCAGGGGAGTGCATGGGAAGGAAATATTTTCTCCCCATTAGGAACTTGTTTCTCTCACTCCCTTCCCCTTCACTCCCCAGTGAAGTTGCAGGGAAATGTAAGGGTGGGGAAAGACTTAGCTTTTCTTCTACCCCAAAGACAGAAACTATTACAACTTCTCCCGGGAAACATGAGCATCACTTGGAAAGTGCCAGTTTGTTGCAGCCAGCAGGCATATTATTTAGGGAAAGGAGGAGGGTTACCGGGAACATGCTTTGAGGACTATGTTTAGTTATTCCTGTAGGGTGCAACTAGTATTGTAAATGGTCCACACCAAATCTTTATTTTCCAGACAGAAATCTTCTATTATGGAAAAGGAGAAGTCCAGTTTTCTGGAAGAATCACATGAAGAAAATCACCCTACCCCTTTCTACTTTGGAGACAGAAGGATTTTTTTCCCCTGCCAAAGCCCCCAGAATGAGACAATTTTTACAGATTCCTCTGGAGGCGAGAGAGAGATAGTCTATGCTATGTAAGACCCTGTGCATTTTCCTCCACACAAAACAGTTAATACTTTGCCATATATACCGTGTGCACAATCAGTGATTCCCTTGGGATTCAAGGAAGGCTTATCATCATCTCAATGTTATAGATGGGGAAAAACAGACATTGAGAGAGATTAAAATGCCTTGCTCGAGGCCACACAGAGAGTCAGTAGCCGAGCCAAGATTAGAACTCAAGAGCTACTAGCTGCTAGTGCTAGGCATGCACCAATCACTAGATACACGGCATCTCTGAGCAGAATTGGCCAAGTCACTGGAGAAGCTTCCCATGTTCCCTGTTAGGATGCAGAGATGCTTTGGTTTCTACTAAAGTGTAGTGGGTGATATCACAGCATTCCTTCCTGACCTCCTCTACCAAAAGGACAACACCCCAGCAAAGGTATGCCTACCAGGAGATGGAGGAACCTATACTGAAATACCACAGCTGAAGTGTAGTGTGAATCTAATTGCATGCCTTGTTCCCCGTGCTGTACCTGCCTCTCCTTGCCTGTCTCCTGTCTGCCTAACGTGCAGTGTTTGCTCATTCGCTCGTTTGCACTCGCTCCTTTCCTCCCACCTGCCCTCTCAGCAGTGCCAGGGAGACAAGTGAAGGTTATTGTATGGCATGTTTGTTTTTGCATTATTTATGTTGTAGAGGACGGAGTTAGACATCTAGAGGACAGTCTTAGGTCACACGTGAATCTTTCCAAATAGGGCTCGCTAGTACTGCCAGCCAAGTAGAAAACATAGCTGGGTAGATCCATGGAGGGAGGCTATGTTTGGGAAGAGAGATTATCAACATGCCCATCACAGGCCACTGGTAGCGCCCCAGGTTTGCTGGTAACTCCACCCTTTACTCATCTTCCCTCCCCCCCCTTCAGATGTACACATCCCTTCGTCAGAGCAAAGGGGGAAAATACACCCTAAGAAATAATTTCACTAAGCTAGCATGCTTCATTGGCACTCAGATATTGTACTTAAATACTGTAAATGTCTCACACTTGCTGGCACTGGAGTACCTGTGAGCTCCCCACAGCCAGCACTCCCACATCATTCCCTACAGCGCCTCCTGCTGGGTGAGATTGGATTGGAGAACCCATGAGCTCCCCCCAGCCAATAATCCTGGCACCATTCCTTCTGGAGCCACCTGCTGGAAGAGCCTGGGCTCAGGAATTAAGAGTTCTATGCCTACAATTCCCGCAACTGTGCTTTTCAGCGATTCCCACGTTATCCAATAATAAATATTTATACAGCACCCCAATGACAGAGGGTTTTCCTATCTCATCTCTTCCCCTTCCCTTCAGTAAAGCTAAGTCTCTGTCAATTTCTTACTGAAAATGAAATGGGGACAGTATTGCTTATGTAGCTGGAGATAGTGATCGCCAGTGTGCAGACTGACTTATCAAGCAGATTCTTAATGCCATAAAATCAATGGGTTTAGAAATTCTATTATCCTGTCTCTGACAGAACATGGCAAACTAAAGAAACTTCTTGCCCTAATTTTTTTAAGATACTTAAATATAACATTACTATGGTCCCAAAACAGGCTTCCCCCATGCTCCTCCAGTAGGCATCAAACCAAGAATACAGGGGTTACCAATACCTGGGGTTCAGGGTGGAGCAGGGCAATTTTGATGCTTTTTAAAAAATCCCTGGCCTTTGTTGTGCTCTTTCAGTAAACACATCACAAATGCACAACTAAGTCATCTACTGCAGAATTCTGGGTGAATGGGCATCATGGCAGGTGATGGGGGCATCTCTCCAATGAAGTGAGGGGTGTGTGAAAAGAAAGCAGATGCAGAAAGAGGGAGATGTATGTGTGAGTGTGAGAAACAGAAAATATGTTACACTGTGGGGATTATTCTGGCATAGCTACGGCACCAAAGCATAACCCAGGAGCCTTTGCTATGCTGGCATAACCCCGTAGTATAGATTCAGCTCCAGTGATGGAAGAGGGTTTTCCATCACTGTAGTAACTCCACTTCCCTAAGCGACAGTAGCTAGGTCAATGGAAGCATTCTTCTGTTGATACAGCTGCATCTACACTGGGGGTAAGATCGGTATAGCTACAGTACTCAGGGATGTGGATTATTTGCACATCTGACCAATGTAGCATTGTCATCCTAAATTTTAAATGTAGACCAGAACAGAGACAGAGAAGTCAGACAGGTCAGAAGAAGAGCAGATGTTGAGAAGGGCGTTCTAGAGAAAGGAAAACCGGAGTTCAAGAGCAAGTCAGGCAAGGGGATCAAGTGGGATATGAAAAGGTCAGATGAAAGGGGTCAGTTGAGAGGCACAGTGAAGGTTGGATTAGAACGGTTAGTTAGGATGACTAGAGAAGATCAGGTGGATGATGAAGAGAAAGTTAGGTGACAGGAATCAGGTAGGACATAAGGGCCTGATTCTCCATTTACATTAAGGTGCTTTTATGCTGTAATGACATATAATTTACATCTACTTTAAGGTCCCGTTACACTGTCAGAGACATGTAAAGAGGTTGTAGTAAAAATGAGAACCAGGCCCAAAACAGAATAGCATGATCATACACTCAGGAGAAGGGGAGGTGCCTTAATATTTAGAGCACAGCTCTGTGAATCAGGAGACTGACCTGGAGTCTGTTCCTGGCACCGGCAAAGACTCAGTGTATGGATCTGTGTAAGTCACCTCTGCTCTGCACCTGAGTATTCCCATCTGTCAAATGGGGCCACTGGTATCCATCTTTCCAAAACATAGTGAGACATGTGGACGACAAAAGTGTAAGTATCGTCATCATCAGCATCATCTGGAAGCTGCTGGGCCACAATGGACCATGCCAACAAAGCCTTACTGCATGTACACTCTCTGAGCAAGAATGATTTAATCGTGGAATGGCTCCAGAGAAGAGAGTTGTTTTTACCTGATTAGCCTATCACAGTAGCACACCAAGATATAAATTATTCTCAGGCTACAAGCAGCAATGAAACACACTGAAGCACTGGCTACTTTTAGCTAATGAAAGAGATACAGGGATTTGCCGACTGCCATTTCACTGAACAACTGAGCAATCAACCAAGGAAAAAGACAGCAACAGAATGATCAAGATCTATTTTTTTTGTAACTTCACAATCAATATATATAGTGAGGCACTTTCTGCAGATTGCTTTCAGAGAACCAATTGTATGTTATTTAGCCTTAATGTATTTGGCTCCATCTATATTAAAAATGCTTTGTGATCATGGGACCTGATTTCCATTTAGTATCCTGCCTCACAAATAGGTGCATTCTACATAGAGAAGATTTCAGAGGCAAATTTCCATATGTAGGAACACAGGGCATTTTTCAAAGGACAAACAATTTATGGTGGGGTAGAGGGAAGATTGGGGGGGAGGGGTAGGAGATAGAGAACCATTCAGCCTTGTTCTGTGTTTAGAAAATCCCAGGCAGCTTCCCAACATTTAATCCAGCCTAGATTAGCCACAAAGCAGAAGGGGAGCATGGAAGCAAAATGAAGATTGGTCCAAACCAAAGCCCTGGATCCAAGCACCAACAGGTTTAGGGGAAACCCAGGCCCATCACTACTCAGTGACTAAATCCATTTCCTTATCCCTCCCCTCCACTGTCTTAGTAGATGAGATTTGAGACGAGTCTGGTCTTCCTTGCATGGAGAAAATTCGAGCCAAAAGAGAGACTTTGAATGAGAGAATTTAAAGTCAAGGACAACCTCTGAAGTGGGAACATTCAAACAAGACCATTTGTTCTGGCTGGAGTGTGCTGCCTTCCTTTTCATTATCATCAAAAGCCTCAGCATTTGTGGGAGAATATTTCTGCCCTACATCCAGCTCAGCTCCTCCTGCTGTGAGGTCACAGCCCTGTCTTTGTGACATGGCTGCCTGTTGCCATGGAAGTGTTTGTGCTTTCAAAAAGTCAGCACAGCGATGACTTCACAAGCAAGGTCATGGAGGAGCAGATGGGCTTTCAAGGAGGAAGGGAGAGAGACCCTCTTGTTTAAACACAAATAGCAGTGATAATTAATTAACCAAAGTAGCAGGGGAAATTATGAGAAACATGTGAAAGGTAAAATGATTTCTGTCTAGCTGCCTTTCCCAAGAGTGGAAACATCTCAATTATAAGATCTTTACAGCAAGTTAGTAAAACAAGGACATTTTCTGGAAATGCTTTGGGTGGACACCCTTGGAAATTATATAAACAATTTAAGCTTTGCTTCTCCTGCCCTCCTCATCCTCCCACCAAAGAATCAATATTCTCTGGCCCAGGAACCTATGGTAGCATCTATTTTGTTGGGATTCAGGAGGTGTGAGCGTGATGCACTCTATCTCGAAGTAGCACCCTATAACTGCTATATTCATCATTTGTGTGTGGCTGTGATATTTTATACAAAGCATGCCGTGTAAGGTAGCATATGAAAGGTCACGATCCACTGAAACTCGTTCTGTCAGAATACGTGTATCATCAGTGGACATGGAGTTATGAGATTTTTTTATAAGGTTGTTACTGAAATATGTTGTGCGTCTGGGAGACGCCCACAGCCAGTTCTCCAATGGCAACAAAAGAGGTGACCCACACCCAAACTGGCATTAAGTGAGTGGCAGGAGCCATTGACCAGCAGGGGAATTGTAAACAAGAGATTTACAATTCTGTAAGAGAGTTGCGCAAGCACAACTCAATGGGGATTGTTCAATTCTGTGACTCAGTGAGGCCCCCCAGGACATGTTTGGGCCAGTATTTTCCCTGGGATATGAATTAAGGCCTTGACTACACTGGCGCTTTACAGCGCTGCAACTTTCTCGCTCAGGGGTGTGAAAAAACATACCCCTGAGCGCAGCAAGTTACAGTGCTGTAAAGTGCCAGCGTAAACAGTACCCCAGCGCTGGGAGCACAGCTCCCAGCACTGTAAGCTACTCCCCATGGGGAAGTGGAGTACCTGCAGCGCTGGGAGACCTCTCTCCCAGCGCTGGCGCCGCGACCACACTCACACTTCAAAGCGCTGTTGCGGGAGCACCCCCGCAGCAGCGCTGTACAGCTGCAAGTGTAGCCATACCCTCAGACTATAAATTATGGGACAGGGGCATCATGAGGCCACCTCTATCCTCCCCCACCTACACTGAAGGCGACAAGAATG
This sequence comes from Chelonoidis abingdonii, assembly GCF_003597395.2. Lineage (NCBI taxonomy): Eukaryota > Metazoa > Chordata > Testudines > Testudinidae > Chelonoidis > Chelonoidis abingdonii. The sequence goes on along the minus strand of NC_133769.1, from coordinate 160,838,899 downwards.
TTGGGTAAACAAAGACTTCAAACTAAGGGCTTGTCTACACTGGCACTTTGCAGCGAGGCAACTTTCTCACTCACGGGTGTAACCCACCCCCCACCACTGCACGCTTCAGCACTGTAAAGTGCCAGTGTAAACAGCGCACTAGCACTGGGAGCTATTCCCCTCATGGAGGTGGAGTTTTTTAAGAGCACTGGGAGAGCTCTCTCAGCGCTATGCCACGACTACACAAGCCACGTTAAAGTGCTGCCATTGCCAGTGAAAACATGCCCTAATAAGGTTGGTCCCTGGCTGAGAGGGAAATTAAACCTGTATATTAAGAACTGTAACCTGACTGTGACATCCAGTGGGGTGAGAAAAGCTGTTTGAGTCAACTCTTGCTTTGTCTGAAAGTTTAGGATTTAGAATGTGTGTTTACTTTTTATTTTCTTAGGTAACTGTCTCTGATCTTTATGCCTTCCACTTATAAGCACTTAAAATCTATCCTTCTGTAGTTAATAAACATATTTTAATGTTTTATCTTTACCAGGGAGTTGTCTAAAGTTCTTGGGGAATATGCTCAGATTACGAAACCTGGTGCATGCCCACTTTCCTTTGAAGGAGCGGCAAACTAATTAATGAGCTTGAATTATTCAAGAGAAGGTCTTGAGCAGTGTAAGACGGTATGTTTCTGGGGTGCAAGGCTGGGGGGATTTGCTAGTGTCTCCCCTGGTGTATAGTTCATGAGAGGCTTAGAGGGCATTCATGCAATTTAGCTGGGTGTGTCTCTGTATGCTAGTGGCAGAGTGATAACAGCGCCTGGAGGGGTTTGCTGCTTGTCACTAGCGAAGTATTATGAGAGACAGCCCAGGCTGGAGAGTTAAGGGGTACAGTAGTCCCACAGTTTCAGCTGTATCCCAGGGATCCAGTCATTGTAGGTAATGGACAACTACATGAACACCAATGGTGTCTTGTGGATATAAGTGTGATTATAAAATTTATGGTAATAATGCTTTGCATTTAGCACCTTCTGTCTCCAGATCACAATACTTTATGAACATTGAAGTTGATCCACTCTGAAAAGCAACTGTGAAATGACACCATGGGCCTCCATGTTTATTGTCTCTTGGTGACTTAAGAGCAAATATGTTCAGTTTATGAGGGAAAAAGTTGTTTTTTCCCCTAATGGCCACCTTCACAAACTACCCTGGGAGCTGAGAGTCAAGCTGGGCTCTTTTCTTCTCACACAGCATCAACAGCGATAAAGAATCTCCAGCCAAATTATGCCCTCACTTTCACCAGTGCATTTACAATCCCCCATAGCAGGGATGGCTCTGCAAGGCAAGAGCAGTACAAATGGACTTTTGCCACCAAAGTCAGCAAATCTGATTCTGAAACACACAAGGAGTAAATGATCTACATAGGATCGGTGGGGGGCTGTCATAAACAGATAGCTAAGGGTTAATGTTTCTTTTACCTGTAAAGGGTTAACAAAGGGAACCAAACACCTGACAAGAGGACCAATCAGACAACCGGATTTTTCAAAGCTTAAGGGAGGGAATTTGTGGGTGTTTCTTGGTCTTGGGTTTTTGTCTGCTCTGTGCTCTCTCAGCTATGAGAGGATCTATTTCCAGTCCTTCTAATCTTGGGTCTTTGTCTGTTCTGTGCTCTCTCAGCTATGAGAGGATCTATTTCCAGTCCTTCTAATCTTTTGTTTCCCAGTTGTAAGTACAAGGTAGCTAAAGTATAGTCTTTGAAATTGTTTTGCTGTATTTGCATCTGTGTATCTGGCTGGTGGAGTCTTTATGGTATTTGGCTATAAGTACTTTAAATTGTATTGCTTTGGATAAGGCTGTTTATCCCTTTTCTATTGTTTATTCATTTTCTATAAGTTGAAAACCCTGTATCTTACCATCTAGATTACAGAGAACTGTTATTCTATTCTTTCTTTTTTTTTATAAAGTTTGCTTTTTAACCGACCTGTTGAGTTTTTTTTCTAGTTGATCCACAGGAAATGTGGAAAGAAAGACCAGGGGGGAGGGGAAAACCTGCTCTCTGTGTTAACTTCCTAGTGTCCAGGCGGGAAAGAAAGCTAAGGGGGAAGAGAGATAGAATCTGTTTCTGTTTCCTGTCGTTGGGGTTTGTCTCTTTGTGGAAGAGAGGAGACATGCTTCTTGGTTTAGGGAAGTAAAGAGGTTGCATCAGTAACTCTCAGGTAGCCCAGAGAGGAAATTCCTGATGTGGGAGAGAGGTGGGGGGATGGTATTCCTTTTTTAGGAGACTCAGGGAACTGAGTCTTGGGGTCCACAGCGAAGTTTAGGGGACCCCAAGGTACGCAGGCACGAAATTCTGGTGGTGCTTTTTAAGAAGAAAAAAAGAAAGAAAAGAAAGAATAGAATAACAAATCTCTGTAATCTAGATGGGTAAGGATACAAGGGTTTCAACTTATAGAAAATGCATAAACAATAGAAAAGGGATAAACAGCCTTATCCAATGCAATACAAGTAAAGTATTATAGCCAATAACACATAAAACCCACCAGCCAGATACAAGATGCCAAATACAGCAAACAAGTTAAAAGACTTACTTTTCTACCTTTAGTACTTACAACTGGGAAACAAAAGATTACGAAGGACTGGAATAGATCTCCATATGCTGAGAGGCACAGAACAGACAAACCCAAGACCAAAGAAACACCACAAATTTCCCTCCATTAAGCTTTGAAAGATCCGGTTTTCTGATTGGTCCTCTTGTCAGGTGTTTGGTTCCCTTTGTTAACCCTTTACAGGTAAAAGAAACATTAACCCTTAGCAATCTGTTTATGACAGGGGAGGGGGTAGCGGGAGAGCTGTATCTCACATGGCTGGATCCCTGCAACCATGAGATGGTTGGGTGGCAATTTTGCTCTTCCTGGATTCTCCTCCCGAGTGTAATCCACAGAGTTTGCAAATCACTGTGGTTTATCCACTCAACGCCCTGCCCACAGCAATGACTGAAGAGTATCTGCAGCCAACAAACTTTGAAGTCCAAGGATTTCTTCCCTTTGAGGTTTGAAGGAAAGGTGATAGTCTTGTCCCCCATTATTTTTACATTTACATGTGACAATCCCTTTCTGGTTTCCAAGTAGATGGAGAAATGCCCAAATACTTTGGAAACAGCTATTCATGGCCTGATGTGAGGCAAGAAGCACAGGAAATCGAACCAGGAAGCAAGTTTACACATGAACTGGTAGTTATCTTTCTCAGACCTGAGAAGCCTGGACAAAGTTCGGAAAAGCATTTCAACCCTTTGGTTCTATTTTGCCTCCTGTTAAAAGTGCAACAAGACTATTGCTAGAGGAAAGGAGCAGGGTGTTCAGTTGGTTTACTTTGGAAGTCACAAAAGCCCCCTTCTTCTCTTCCCCAGCAAGCATCAGTATTTTCATTCTCCAGGCACAGTTGCGGACGCATCAGGATATACATCTAGGTGCTTCAAGACTACAAACCCTATCTGCTCATCAGTTTCACTAACAGAAGTACCCAACACAGTTGGGGTGACAGTCACATGCAGGGGGAGATTGATGGGGCCTAGAACATCTGTCTTCAGGCCCCACAGAATCTAAGGCTACCTTTGGCCAGGCACCAATTTTGGACCCTGTGTAACACTCTTCTTTTGGCCAGGGAGGGTATAATGCAGCTTCCACTGGAGCCTGTCAAAGCCACAATTAGTGCTAGTCAGTGGGAAGTGTTGCCAGAAAGCAATGAGAGAGAGTTCCCTTTCCCACTCTGGGTCGATAGCACGCTGCCTCTCATGGTGGCTAAAGACAGCTAGGTAGAATTGGTGGGGGCAAGGCTGAAAGGAGTACATCTTGCACCCCTTGTAAAATCCCCTACCTTTCTGCAGGGTTATGTTAAAAGGCGCCATTATTTCAAATGAAGTCCCATGTTCCACACATCACGATAGGGCACACTTAGTATCACTGCCTTTTTATCAACATTGTGAATGCATGGCCCTGGGATAAGCTACTGCTGCCTCCTATCAGATAATTATTCACTAAGTTATTCAACCAGCCACATGGTATACAGCAAGGACACTGTTTCCAAACCATAGTATCATCTGCTATTTATAGTGCACCTTTTTATCTCAAAGGATTTGAAAGATTTACTAATCCCCTGAATGGCTCTACCTGGCACAGAAATGCAGCTACCTCTGGAGTGGAATGTTGAAGCGTGTTAGGAGTATAAAGTCACATTATCCAATAGCTTAGCACAGGAAGGGAAGACAAACCATGTATCCACTTGAATCTGGAAGGAGAGTTTAAGGAGAAAGAGTGTAATTATCTAAGCTGGAATTTGACAAGGACACTAAGGCTAATAACCTTACTTTTTGTGAAAAGCACTATGAGAATTTTCATGACCACATATGGTCAACTCTTGGTTTTATATGAAAAATGGCAGGCAACACAACCAGATGTCATCATAAACAGCATAGTGCCCCCTATGATCACACAAAGGCACTTTATATTACTGACAGAGGAAAAGCATTACCTACTGAACCACATCTGTCACCGCCTACAGCACTATAGCCTCTCTTTGGTGGTCTTCCATCCAAACTATGAGAAGATACAATACTTCTTAGCTTTGGAATGTAGATGAAGTGAGATCCCAGTGCACATGGTCCTGAACTATAGCCTCAAGATGTCTCTGTATAATTAGCTGAATCTGAACACCAAATGCAATCGCTCCAAAATTTGGGAAAGTTCAAATTTAATCCTGACTTCCAGCCCCTAGGTTTACGAGTGTTCACATTCAGGGCTCTGGTATGCCTATTAGATATAAAAAGTTTGGATCCAGAGTTTACACTCAGGATTTACATTCAGACTCCTTTCCTAATTGATGGGTACACATGTGGGAAACCATCATGACCTAAAGAATACTGAGCTGGATGATAATTTCCAGATACAATTGCTTCCCTGATATCAAATAAATGTGGTCATTTTCACTGAAAATCTCTGTTGAAGTTCATAAAGCTACCAAAACAGCCATTTATTTGGTATGGCTGGTGAAGGAGGAGCTTGAACATTCCTGGAGAACTATCCCTTTCAGGAAGCCACCTTTCTCCTACCAATTTCAGTATAAATTCCAATGGGACTTCCAAAATGAACCATCGTTCTCACAGTTCGGGGACTAGCCTGGGAGACATGAATTCACTTCCCTGCTCTGCCACAAGCTTTCTGGTGACCTTGGGCAAGTCACTTAGTGTCTCTTTGTACCCCAGTCCCCCATCTGTAACCTGGGAATAACAGCACTGCCCTAACTCACAGGGTACTGTGAGGATAAATACACTACAGTGCTCAGACACCAAGGTAATAGGGACCATCTGACCACTTTGATCTCTATCTGTACAGATGAATAGAAACCAGAAGAATTGCCATGTAAAAACATTCCAACAAATGGAGGCTCTCCAGTTTCATCCACATCTGAACAAATCATCAGAAAAGATAAATATGTTCCCACGAGGACAAACCCCACTGCAGACGTTGGCAGCATGGATGCACCACTCCCCATTCCTCCCCCGCCCCCAATCTTCTTTCATTGGAAATGGCATTCCTGACATTAAAAAGGGCAACATGAAACAAGGAGAGAAAGAGCAAGAGGTTTTAACCTTTGCCATCTGAAAAGGTCACTTCATCCACCATCTCTTCTTCCTCATTCACCACCCATCACTGTGCGCACTCTCTCTCTCTCTCTCTCTCACACACACACACACAAACACACACAAGCACTCTCCCTCTTTGAAGTAAAATAGCAGTTCCATCAAGTCTGTGGTTGCCCTTAACTGAAGTCAGTCAACTGGATCTAATATCACAGGATTTGTGGCAAGTCCCACTTATCCAGTATCATTAATCTGTCTATTGTGAGTCTGGGAAGGTGGGTGGAGAGAGGAGGACAGAAAAAAGGGCTGAGTAAGCAGCAGCATCAGACTCATCTTTGGCAAAGGAAGTCCTGCTGCTTCCCTTTCTCCCATCTAACCCTGCACCCCTGTCTTCTCTCCCTCCCCTTTCTCACTGTCAGTTAGCCAAAATGACACCTGCTGCATACCACTAGAAGTCACCATCTTCTGATTATTTCCCAGCTCTCTGCCTCTTGGGGCTGCAAAATCATTTTCAAGTCAGAATCTCAGTGGCACAGATAAATTTTCCTTTTGTTCTTGAATTATCATGCTGATGAATAAAGGGGCTGCTCACTTCAAAGCCATGAACGTGAATTATTGCAAAGACATCTGTTCTCTGCAAAGTCCTGAGTATGAATCAGAACAAGTTTTTCACCTCACCAAAATTCCATTGCAGGCCAGAGGAGGCACCAATGGTGCTTGGTAACTTAGACCCAACCTACACTACACACTTATTTCAGTCTAACAATGTCGCTGAGGGGTGCGGAAAACCCACACCCCTGAGAGATGCAGTCATACTGCTCTAACTCCCAGTACAGACGGTGCTATGTTGACAGGTGGGCTTCTCCTGTTGACATAGCTACAGCCTCTCGGGGAGGTAGATTAACTACTCCAATGAGAGACGCTCTCCCATCAGTATGGGTAACATCTTCACTAAGTGCTACAGCTGCACAGCTGCACTGACTCTGCTGTGTCGCTGCAGCACTGCAGGTGTAGACAAGCACTTAGGCCTTGTCTACATTATGGGAGAGATCGATCTAAGTTACGGAACTTCGGCTATGTGAATAACGTAGCTGAAGTCGACGTACTTAGATCGACTTACCGCGGGAACCACACTCAGTGATGTTGACAGGAGATGCTCTCTTGTCGACTCCCCTTGCGCTTCTCATTCAGGCGGAGTACAGGAGTCGATGGGAGAGCGATCCGCAGTCAATTTAGCGGGTCTTCACTAGAGTCGCTAAATCAACCACCGATGCATAGATTGCTGTGCGTCAAACCGCCGGTAAGTGTAGACAAGCACTTAGAGTCCGTTACAATAGAGCTCACGGGCCTGGTTTAAATTTGTGACCCCTGCCCCAAAACTGCCCAATTAACCTTGCTCCTGACCTATTTGTATTGCCTTAGGGTTGATCCCAATGCCAGAAATTCTCTAGGGCCCACATGGGGGGCCTCAAAGAGATGGTCCTAAACATTTCTTTGGTTTACTGTTTTTTCTTTGTTAAATACATACAGAATTCCTGAGTGGCTACACTGAACTCCCCCGGTCATGTTTTGGGTGTGCACAAACTTCAGAAATCTCTAAGCATCCCAGTCCAGTGAGGTACTACAAGCCCTCGCGTGACAGTTGCCATCTTGACCTGTTTGTGAAGAGGGGATTCTGACCTGAGAGTCACCATCTTAGCTGACACATCTGGGATTGAACCTTCAGTTTGGAACATTTCCAAGATAAATGCTGCACTGTAGTTCCCTGATCTCATCTCTTGTGAATCCCACCATAACCCAGGAAAATATAATTTCCCCTCCTTGTAGGTCTGGTGGAGATACTTGGTCTCTGGCGAATATGCTCCTGGAGGGATCACCTCTAGCACTGACAGGGGAAGTCAGTCTGCACTGTGCAGTTGGTCCTTGACTTCTCCTTGCTAAAAATGCCAAAAAAGGGGCTCAATTCTGTAGGGTGGTGTTTGTTTCTAAATATGTCTCCTGTGGTGCACTGAAAACTGTTACATTTGTAAGCTATCACTTTAAATTTCAGCGTTTTCAGTGTTCTTACTTAGGGGCTCTGCAGGGAAGCGCGCAACCTAGGTCTAGCAGCAGTCATTCTGCAGAGAGCCAGTCTAGATTCAGATTGGGTGAGTTGTGTCCCTCGGTTTTAGGAGACAGCCTGTTTTGTCTGTGTTTTGGGATTCTTGTATGGTAGAGTTCTGAATTCTAAGAAATAAAGTCATGTTACATTACAACCTTCCAGCAAGCGTATTTATGTTTATTTAACTTCTCTTTGTGTATGCTGTAAACATAACAGATCCCTAATATACTAAAAATGGAACTGAAACCAATCTACTCATAACACACAGGCCACAAAGTGACTAGCAGACAGTAATGGACTTCTATCACATCTGAGTCCACAGCAACTTGGAACCTGTAACCTAGAGGTAGCAAGTTCCCTAGCCCATCACGGATCCCCGCAACTAATCAGTTTCTCACAGGCCAAAACAAATACCAATCATAAGTGCTGGAAGTAGGGGTACTGGGTTGAAGTGTTTCCATTATTTACAGGGTTTACAGTTTGGTTCAACAACTCTCAGCACCCCCACTGTACAAATTGTTCTAGCACCCCTGGTACCAAGAGATAAAAGCAAAAAAACCCAGAATTGCACTCAAGACAATAAAATTGCGTGGCGAGACAGTAGCAACATGCTCAAAACAGGGAGGGACAAAACCTGGCCAAAAGCATAGCCACATACTCATCTCCTCTCTCTGCTGTTAAAAAGGGAAGCGAATAAAAAATAAAAGGGAAGAGAGAAAATTGCATTTAGATAGTTAGCCTTTGAATTTGATTCCCATGCCTCGGTGAGCTTTTACTGCTGCTACAGGATTGTCTTTCTGCGAGCAGAGATATCAGCTATTAACCTTGTGTAGTGTGTTTTCTTTGCTGAGCCACCAGGCTTTGTTGAGACCCAAGGCAAAGCTGCTATGCCAGTCCCCCATTAGCTTCATGAGCCACTCAAAGGTCCTAAACTTGCGTGGTGTGCAAGCCCTGTGGTCCACCTGTCTGCTGCTGAGAAGCCTTCAACAACCATTTATTAATCTGGAAAAGGAGTGAGTATTACCATCATGAAAGTTATCTTGGTGGAAAATAGAGTCAGAAAGCAAGGGATCAAAAAAGGAAGATGCCATATGTATTGTCTGTATACAGAATTACATGGGCATGTGCATATAATACTTGTTTTTGCCCAGGTGCATCTGCACGATTATGCCCATGTGTGCACACAGGAGTGTCTATGTAGGAATTTGGTGCACGTATATACGTAGGCGCATGCACCTATATTTATGTATGTGTTTGTGCACAAGGACTGGATTTGCTACTGTACATGCCCGCATGTTTGTTGACATATGCACACCAGAGTGTTTGCATGTGGCCACACTTTTCACTGTGCAGGTGAAGGTATGTGGACAGGCAAAACATCCTCCCATCCAACTGCATATTCCATGATGTAAATCCAGCCAGCAGCAGCGTGACACCAACTTATTTACCCTCCACCCATTGTTCTCCCGCTCATCTCTCTTCCTCCTGTCACTCATACAATAATGATTTGTGTTGTGGGCATTTGCTGGAAAGCTTTAACATAACCATTAGTTTTTAGATTGCTGGAATTGAGGTGGGCGTCAAGGACACCAATGAAAACAAATAAACTCAGACACGAGCAGGCTCCATCTTGTATAATCTTTACTGAGCAATAATCTTGGGAGGCACCTTGTTTGTTTTCATTCAGTATGGTAGGAGAGTAAGCGACCGTGCCTAAGCAACTGCAGTCTGGATTGATCTCACCTGCTCATCTCCCAAGGACTCCTGCACCTTCTCCATCACAATAGCTATAATCTGAACACGACGTATTATTCACCAGGAGACAACTCCACCCACCCATTATTGGAGCAGCGGAGGCAAATATTTCTTTCTGCCCTGTTGACTCCACAATCATGCGACCAAATTAGACGTGGGCTGAGCCTTAAAGTATACATCCACACTGCAAAAAAAAAGACGATGGCAGCAAGTCTCAGAGCCCAACCTAGCCCGCAGATAGCATTTCAGAGCCCAGGTTCCAGCCTGAGCCAGACTGTTGATGATACTATATTTAGCCTGATAGCATGAGCCCTGAAAGTCAGTTCACCCAGGCTCTGAGACTCACTGCCGCAGGGTGGTTTCCCCCCCAATCAGTGCAGATGTACCCTAAGTCAGGATCCAGATACAATCACCTCCAAAATGAATGCTGGTGCTGGGTTTGAGCCCATGGCTAAACTGAACGCTTATTCTTTTAGTGTTGTTGGATTGCTTAAATGACCATACAAGCTCACATCATTTTTTAAACCAGAAGACAGTTAGAAGATTGAATGGAAGCTGAGCAGCTAGAAGACACAAACATGCTTTTTCTTCCTTGTTGTTCATATAAACAACCACAAACCTGCTCCTGCATAATCTGGACATGCTTTCTCTCCTGTCATAATCAGCCACGTGGGTCTGATGAGATTCCATGCTGCAGGAGGGTATGTCCTTCATATCCTGAACTTGCTTCATCTCCCAACATCGCACCAAGGCATGAGAGGGTGCTGCGGTATTGGAGGTCTAGCTCTCTTTTATAAGCAGAACCAGTTCCTTGTCCCTCGGAGTCCTGATCAGCATGATGTTTGGGAGCGCTATGCTGCTAGCGTCCTTCAAACCTGGACATGTTCCCTAGGACAAGACCTCAGAACGGTTCTAGAAAGTCCTGTGTAGCCCATTGAATATCTCAAACATGCTTAATCTTCTAACCCCATATCTTGGAATTAAGGGGTTCTGTGCAGCCAGGGGTGCCATCTCTCTTAACCTAGAGATTTTCCATACTACCCCAGGCTTAGGTGCTATCTGGCACATAAACATGTGGGATCAGCCAGACACAGAGCCCATTTCTCTCTCTGAGCCCCAGCCCCTCAGGTGATATAAACTGGCATAGATCCATTAACTTTAGTGAAGCTATGCCAATTCACACCCGCTGTGGCTCTGACCCTCTCTTTCCACTTTCATACATGCACACGTGTGCACGCGCACACGCACAATACCGTCCCTTCAGCATATCTCTCGCGATGACTATAGTTGATAACACAGAACAACTAAGCAAATGCAGCACAGGAAGAGAAACCCTTGATAAACAAATCTTTTCACATGAATAGGAGAATATGTAGTCCTCATAAAAATGGTAGTTAGAGCCCAACATGAGGAGGCTGCATTTTTCATAATAATAATAATAATCATAATAATAAAATCTCCAAGAGCTATCATCCAAGAGGAAATAATATTTGCTGGCACTATTATTTTTGTATTACCACTAATAATGATGGTAGAGTTCTTGCTAAGGGACAGGACCTTCTGTGTAACTAAGTAAACGTGCTTAAAAAGGGGCTCCCCTGAAGGCATGTCTTCAATTAATAAAAGAAACTGACAGATCTGCTCATAGCCCACTGAAAAGGTACCAATTGATTCCCTCTCTCTAATAACTGTTTAATTAGTTTTCCCCTTACCAATCACACCGTGCAAATTGTTGGCCTCTGCCACACAGTGACAAAACAGTTGGCATTTGCGTGGGCAGACCTTTGCTGATCCACTCCCTCCTCCTCACCCACCACCTTCTCCATCAATTCTACTTGTTCCCCCTCTCGAGCCCTGCACAAGACACTGCTGTTAATTTATCTGAGAAACTGTTTGATGGCGATAGGATAGCAGAGTGATCAGACTTTCTGAGCAGCCGCCACAGGAAGAAAGAAACACTCCTAGCCATTTCTCAGTGACCTCTCCCCATGCTTAAAGAAAACTCATAAGCTCCCAGCACGAATTAGCATGGCCTCATTATGGAAACAGAATTGGGGTCAGAAGAAAGTAACATGGGTAAGGAAACATTTTTTCCCCCATTGATAGCAGCCTCGGTATTGCTGCCCACACTGAGCACAGTGAAGGACACCGGAGCGTTATGACTTTGGGGAAGGGAGGACATTTGTGGCAGGAGGCGATATAAGCAATTCTTCATCAAAAAATAGTGTTGTGGCAGCCTGAACAGTACTGGAATGGGGTGGCGAGGAGTCCACGGCTTTCCCTTCTACTGAAGGTTTCCTACTCAACCCATTACGGATCAGTAGCGACCAGAACACATATTAGTGTTTGATGGTCAGTTCCTAATGAACAAGTGCCTACTTCTCAAATGGCTAAAACAATAGGCTTTAATTGTTCTCCCCCTTCTGGACAGCCTCTGTAGAGAGACACCAAGTTCTCAATGGCCATGACATGATTCTTTTCTGCCTACAAGGAGACCCTCTTGATCACAGCTGAGGCCCAGTGGTGATGAAGCTTGCACTGCCAACTCTGCCTAAACTTCTTTAAATGGAAACAAAGGGCTTCAGTTTTCAAGACTCCCAAGCTGGCTTTTTTGTTGTTGTTGTCAGCAATGAAGCCCCTAATTTAATAAAATTAAATGTCATTAAGTTGTCCTGCCTGTAAATGGAGATGCAGACAGAAAGTGGCAATGGGTACTGAAGGAGGCTCACTCTTCTATTTAATGGAAATAGGATGACTCATGCAAAGTCTCCAGGAAAGGATGCCAGATGTATTGGCTGTCTAACAGCAACCCCAGCTAGCAAAGCTGTACATGAGGATAGTGAAGGAAGATCCTTCCCCACTGCCAACCACCCACTCTTTTGTTGGTGCTGCCCTCCAAGTCCTAGAGGAAGTTATCCACCGCTTCCCGCATCATCCTTCCTGTATCCCATGGAATTGCTGAGAGAACACATTACTCACTTGCAGTGCTCTCCAGGACTCAATCACTCCTTCTGCGTTCTTTCTTATGAAATTATTGCTGGTTTGATAGGCAATGCTAGACTTTTCTAAGTGCCCTTCACCATAATACCTGAACTTTTCCCTACCCTCACAACCCCCCCTGTGAAATAGGTCACTGTGATTATGCAGATGGGGAACTGAGGCATAATGCGACTTGCTCAAGGTCACACAGAAGGTGTGTAACAGAACCAAGAATTGTATGGAAGTTTCCTGATTCCCAGTTCAGTGACTTAAACACATCATCATCCTCTACTTATCTGCACAAATAGGTACAGACTAGGCGGTAGCAGTGCAAATTTCTACCACAACACCCTACTAGTGCAACTCGACCCTGACCCAGAAAGACCTGACCTATAGAGTTGCAAGGGTGGGCCAATCTCCATGGCCCACTCACTTCTTGACTTCTGTCTTGAGACTACCCCAAGCAGGCCAATGTGGTGGCAGGATTTTGTTTTTTTCCTCATGTCCCACAGGCTGAGCTAACACGTGTCATGCTAATCACTGACTGACCATCAAATGCTAACAACTTTCATTTGCTATCAACCTAGCCTGGATTTGAACTGGCAACCTAGAAATGAAAAGCTGTATAGCCCTTACCAACTCTCTCAGCCATCCAGTCCCACTTCACCTGGGTGTGGAGGTGGGTCATGGCTCAATGCCATCAGTGTGGCATGATTCCATTTATGTGGCATTCAGTTGCCTTTCCTCTAATACCGAGAGGCAACAGGAGGAACAGCAAAGCAGCCAGTGAGGCACGAACTGTTACAAAATAACTGAGTCAGCAGCTTAGAGGATTTGTCTATCCGCTTTTTTATTTTATTTATTTTGGCATTCAGAAAAAAAGTGAGATGAAAGAGAGAATAAATTGGACTCTGAGTTTATTTACTCCAATCTTCTCCCTGATAATTCTCACCCTTGAATCATCCTGCTGCCATGCCGCAGGTTCTTCTGACATCAACATTAATGCTCCCTGCTCACAGCAGCGGCTAGGGGACGTGACATTTCATAATTCAGATGTAAAAATTAAAAGTCGAGTGCTAGAGAACATGCACGGCAGCCACGTATGCTCAGCCTGCTGACTGATGGCCCTCTGGTAAACTCTACAACTCCCTGCCACTGACACAGAAAAATCACAGTCAACAGGGGTTCAGGAGTTGCTTGAGAATTATCTCCAGCCTCTTAGGAGGGAGGAGGCTTTAAAGGTTCAGAGGATAGAGATCCAATGGCTCAGAAGGCTGGAGCAGCTTCAGCTATGCTCAGGTAAGGAGATAAACTTGTTATAGTCTGATGTTCAAAAAAGAATGGGTCAGCCCCTCCCCCCAAAGTATGAGCTTGTTAAAAATAAGACATAATTTGGCATTTTTTATTTGCCTTGGGGTTTGGGGGCCTTTAAGAGTTATATTTTTGAGCTTTTCATCCACAAGGGCTAGAAAATTCCTTTAAAAAACTCAGATCAAACATAAAAACACAGCAGAGATTCTCATGTAATAGGTCTAGGGCAGCATGGGCTTTAAGAAAAGCACCAGCTACTGTGAGCCTCCTGAGAAAATCACAAGTATTAGTAACATAACTATCTGCAAAGGAATAGCAGGGCGGGGGGGTGCAGGGCAGGACTGAGGGGCACTGGCAGAGCTGTGTGGGGAGCACAGGACTTGAACAGCAAGGTCATCTACAGCTCAAGAATGAGGTGCATTAGCAGAGGGAGCTATAACCAGGAAAAAGGGGTGGTGGGTGCTGCAGGTCATGACTGAGATCCGTCAGGGAATTGTTAAGCATGAGAATGATGGCTGGGCATCCAATCACTCTAGGTGGAGTAACATTAGCCAGTGCTTAATTTGTAATCAAAGAGGTGCTGAGGCTGAAGCAATTTTTTTTTTTAAACTTTCGTACCTGCTGCAGCAAGCCCAGAGGTGTCGGGGCAATGAACTGCCAAAAGCCTAAGGGTGCCAGGGCTCGGCCCCAGCAAGCCCTGGCACAAATTAAGCACTGACATTAGCATATCCACATCAGGTCACATTGCTAAAATCTCTTGACTACACAAAACAGAGTGGAGAATGTAAATCAAATTATTTTCTGTTGACAACCAAGAGGCCAGGCTGTGGAGATACACCTAAAAACAGCTTTGCTAGGAACATTCAGTGAAAGCCATTTCATCCTTTAGCTCTCAACATCACACTCACCAACATATTTTATACCAGATGATGCCCTCTTCTCCTTTTATCATGTTACATTCTTATCCTCGCTGTTAGTACAGTCCAGCCCAGGAGAAGTGACTTTTACAATTTGCTGTCGATCTGTTATTTAATCAGATGGCTGCTGGAATCAAGGTTTTCTGGTTGGAGCAGCAACTGAGTGGGGACTCTCGGAAAGTGGAAATGTCAGCTGACCTCTTGGGAGGCATTCTGAATCCATCTGGAACATCCTCAAACACTCTTAATGAGCATTTTTTATTTTAAAGGGCCAGGGGAAAGGGGACTCTTAAAATAATAAAAGCAATACAATGAGGTGACTGTGTCTGCAAAGGCTACTAAAAACCCATCTGTTTGAATTTCACTTAGTGCCCAGAACACTGACCTGCTTTCCTAAGGAAGCTTCCAAGGTCCTGCTTAAAGGCACACAAATATCACCAGATTTTATTCTCCTCATGCTTCTTCAGTGTTTCAGGAAAGCAGGGGCCGAATGCAGTTAAGATTAAGGATGGGTCTCAGTAACTAGAGGCAGGCACAGTGAGTAAAGATAACCTGCAAACTTCACTTTCCCCATCACCCACAGCTGTAGCAGCACACCTCACTCCAGACTTATAGCATTCACTTTCCTGAGTCCTTCTGCAGCTCTGCCATGGTACATCAGTCCAGGCCCATAACATCCATATTATTTCAATACCTACTGAGCCTCCTCTCTGCCGCCATTTCTGTGACAGCGGTAGTGTGCTTTCCTTTGGAAAAAACATCCACTAGCAACCACTCACAGGCAAACAAACACCTGATTAGGGGACTAGACATCATTTGGAGCATGGTGTCCAGAAAGAAAATACAAGCACATTAACTCACTGCAGTACCCCCAAGACATTTTTGGTGAAATCAACAGGAGTTTTGCCACAAATTCATCCCTTATGTTAAGGTCTTCAGCCCCAACACCTTGTACTGGGATCCCACTGGTCACAAAAGTTGATTTTAGGTCAGGCTGGGTCAGTATTTCAATGAGAGCTCTCCAGAGAGTATTGACGTATTGCAGGAAGTGGTGCTTAGGATCCAGTGCGTGGCACTCCTCTTGCTGAGCTAGTACCGAGCCTAGGCCTCTGTGGGTCTATCTACATTCTATGTTCCCCGCTATTGTAGTATCTGAGCACCTCACAGTCTTTAATGTAGCCTCACAGCACCCCCGTAGGTAGAGTAGCACTGTTGTCCCTATTTTACAGATGGGGAATTGAGGTGCAAAGAGGGTAAGTGACTTACCCAAAATCACACAAGAAGTCTGTGGCAGAGCAGGGAATTAAATCCCATGCCAGCACCCTAAGCGCTAACCATTTCCACCCCGCCCCATAGGGCAGTAGGGGTGGTTGTGCTGCTGGAAGTGCTGTCTTTCTGATGACAAAAGCAAAGTCCTGACAACCTCTGACCATTAAAGAATCCTGGACATTTTCTCGAAGATTAGAGGTGTTAACGCCGGTGTCCTGGCCCAATTGCAACACCGTTTATTACATTCTACCTCCTTCATTTCCTTCCCACCCCACACTTTCAAACAGAGTCACAAAGGAATCCTTCCCTTTGCTGTCATAAATTACCTTGTCATGTTTTTGTTAACTAGCCACTGACACCGGTGACCAGCAACCCCACAAAACAATTGACAACAGAAAGGCAAGGAGGTCCTATTTACTAAACCTTTGATTTCAGCCCTTTGGCTCTAATCAGCAGGTTGCCAGGGACTACTTGAAAGATGGCAAAACTTCGTTCTTGGGCTCATCTGGCCTGACCTGCTCCAAAGTGGCCATCTCAGGGTTGGTGCCCAGAAGGAACCTTGTGTGGCTGTGGCCTGCTCATGAAAAGCTCTGAAGGAGGCCAGCCATAAAGAGAGGAAACTCTCCCCAGAATGTAAAGGCTCAAAGAGTCATTTTAGTGCTAATCTCATATCTAGATATAAATCCATGGAAGGCACATATTTTCCAGCTACACTTGAAGCTGATGAGCTGCTTCCCTATGTCAGAACAAGTAGCGAAGAAGTGCAAAGGAACTACAGAGATGAGAGCCAGAGAAACACCTCTACATAAAAACCAAGAGACAAAAACAATACAGCTGGCAACCAAAGCAACAGAATTTAGTCATAACTAAATATGCATAATCTAATGCAAAGTACACTGAAGCTTTGACCCACCAGCCAAAATGGCCTCATTGTAAAAGTTTTTAAAGCAATTAAAATAAATTAGAAACTTCACAGGAGAACAGCATCGCTGAAAATAAGAGCCACTTTATGCCACACACAGTGACTGAAAGTCAAGCCCATGGGACCAGCTTCTTTTTAGAAGAGCTCCTGGCTAGATTTTCAAGTGCTTGACATGGACTATTAGGGCCAGATTTTTCAAACAGTTCAGCTCCCAGATGGACATCTAAATAGTTGCCAGATTTTCAAAAGTACTCAGTGTCCAGCAGCTCCCTTTCTGATAGTTATGGCCACAACA
This sequence comes from Chelonoidis abingdonii, assembly GCF_003597395.2. Lineage (NCBI taxonomy): Eukaryota > Metazoa > Chordata > Testudines > Testudinidae > Chelonoidis > Chelonoidis abingdonii. The sequence goes on along the minus strand of NC_133769.1, from coordinate 160,821,743 downwards.
GGCTGAGGTCTTTTGTAAATGGGCCTGCTTACTTTGGTACCTAAGAGAGCTGAGCTCTTGAAAATTTGACCCATAAACAGCTGAGCATTTGATCCTTTCCTTTAGGATGTCTAAGCACGCTGGCTTGAACACCTTTGTGCTGGGAGGGCCAAAGGTTCCAGACACAGTTGGCCACGTTGAACCAGGGCTGCCCGGAGGGTGGGGGTTAAAATGGGGCAATTTGCCCCAGGCCCTGGGTCCCAGAGGGACCCCCACGAGAATATAGTATTCTATAGTATTGCAATTTTTTTTATGGAAGGGGCCCCCGAAATTGCTTTGGCCTTGGCCCCCTGAATCCTCTGGACAGCCCTGCATTGAACATCCAATACTCTACAGGCACACATAGAAGAAATCTTGCAATCTTTATTTTATCCTTAGGCAAAATGTCCCATTGACTTCATGACAAAGAACTCCAGAATTTGACTCAGTATCATCACGGAAACAAAGTTCTTGGAAAGTTATAATGCTGCTCGCAGCTGTTTTGCTAAGAAACATACAGTACATCCCTGCGGCACCAAAAGCGTAGGAATTCAATATGAGACAGAGAATAAGTTCCCGTTAGGAATATTTTTAAGGGAAGAAAGAGACCATCAAGTTTTTTCCTGGTTGCTAAACCACTGTTAGCTCAGCTGAGAAGTGAAAGATTTTGCAGTGTTTGAGAAGGAAAGCTCTCATGCAGCCAGTGTTACAAACTGATGTTACTTGCTAGCTAAATCACTACCAACAACATTGTCATTGTAAGGACTCTGTTTCTGTGAAGATACAGAGATGGATGTTGCAATACTTAGGTTTTACTCTGGGTTACCTTAAGTTACCAAGTAAAGACTTCAGGATTGGGCCTATTGCACATATCAGCAGGAGACTCAGGAAAGGCAATTCAAAACACAAAACCATGTCAGTTAACAATCCCTTCCTGCCCCACTCTGAAACGGACACAGCCATATTTGCTTTGGGACAAATTTTAAGTTTCTTGCTAATAAAAACTGTTTCTCACCACAGCCTCAGAGCTTTCAGCGTGCTGGAATCAGAACAAATGAGTTAGATTTTCCCTAAATTAATTATGTCACTAGACAAAGATGTGTGTACATATTCTCTGTTGAGGGGTCTCTCTCCTCACAGGCTGAAGCCGTGGAACCTCTCGGCCAGCCTGAGACTTGTGCAGCAGATACTGTTAGCATACTCTTGACTGCACTTGCCACTATGCCTGCTGAAATGAGTTACTCATGCTGCAGTACTGGCTGCAGAGCCATTGCACTGTCCTGGAGTTTAAAAGGGTGGCAGACTCTAGTTGTGAAATCTTGGCCCTATTGAAGTCAATGAAAGGTTTCACCTAATGACACTATATGAAGGGATGAAAGACTCCTCCATTGACATCCTGTCATCAGGCGCTTGAACCCTGGATGAAAGTGTAATGCAATTACTATGGTATCATATTAAATACAGAGATCTGCTCTGCTCCAACCAGGAAAGAGAGGGGATGGAATACTTCTATGGGCAGAAGGAATTAGGATCCAGAAGAGAGAGATCCTCCAGATAAATCTCTTATGGACGATGACAGGTTTCAGAGTAGCAGCCGTGTTAGTCTGTATCTGCAAAAAGAACAGGAGTACTTGTGGCACTTTAGAGACTAACAAATAAATTAGTCTCTAAGGTGGCACAAGTACTCCTGTTCTTCTTACGGACAATGGCAAGCAAAGAATATAGGCTGAGATTTGGGTTTGCATGTGGTTCAGTTACTAGTAAAGCCCAACCCCCACAAAGACGGGGATTTTGCACTATACAAAGAATGCAATATGGATATATTTTGTTCAGAGCAATACGGGAACTGGGTGAAAAAATTTCAAAAGCAGCTAAGTGATTTAAGAGCCTCAGTCCTATTGACTTAAGCTCCCACCTGCCTAAATCACTCCTGAAATGGGACATCGGCTTCTAAGTCCCCCTACCTTCGTCCACCATGGAGCAATGAGCAGGTGCATGGCAGTATGCGTGGTGCACCACACCTTCCTTTCTTACACTGCCTGTTCCCCTTGAGGCAAGATAATTAGATTCCCCCCTAAGAAAACATCAATGTTTTATTTTTAAGGAGCTGGACAGACCTAATTATGCCAGTAGGTTGTTACTACACAGAATTGTGGAGCATGGCCACAGCTTTGAAATGGGAATTTCTGACACATGGAGCATGAGATAGATGCCATGTGGGTGGGTGGGTGGGCGACTGGGAAGAGTGTTTAAGAGTCAAATTCACCTTAGCAGCAACAATGTTGCAGATAGAGAGAGAGAGAAGGCATCTAATGACTTGTCCCCTAGCATTCAAACATCCTCAGTAAGGCCCCAAACAGGGCCTGTGCAACCATTTAGGTGACCTAGGCGGTTGCCTAGGGTGCTGGCATTTGGGGGGTGCCATTTTCTTCGGCAGTGACCACGGCAGCCGGATCTTCGGCCACCCCGGTCGCCGCCAGCATTTAGGCGGAGGCTGCTGGGGCAGGGGAGCGCAGGGAGGGCCGCCTGCAGCAAGTAAGGGTAGGGGGTGGCATGCAGGGGAACTCCCCGCCCCACCTCCTCCCCGAGCACGCCGTGGCCGCTTCACTTCTCCTGCCTACCAGGCTTGCGGCGCCTAAGCTGATTGGTGCCGCACCCCTGGGAGGCGGGAGAAGTGAAGCAGCCACAGCGTGCTTGGGGTGCTCGCACGCGGAGCAGGAGTAAGCTGGGGCAGGGGCGGGTGCTTCAGGGCAGAGGGTGGGGGGGTGGGGAGCTGCC